>NC_089580.1:123475971-123763625 GCF_019320115.1 Miscanthus floridulus | reverse complement strand
GGTGTACTTATGGCTTTTGCTTCATTCATGCCAAACTTCTTGAGCATGTCTTTGATGTACTTGCCTTGACTCATAAATGTACCATTCTTCAATTGCTTGATTTCAAGACCAAGGAAGTAACTCAACTCTCCAATCATGGACATCTCAAACTCATTGCCATCATCTTCCCAAACTCTTCACAAAAGTCTTGATTGGTTGATCCAAATATGATGTCATCAACATATATTTGCAACACAAACAAGTCCTTGCCAATCTTCTAGGTGAAAAGAGTGGTGTCAACCTTGCCCATCATGAACCCTTTAGAGAGTAGGAAGTCCCTTAATCTCTCATACCATGCTCTAGGTGCTTGCTTCAAGCCATACAATGCCTTCTTCAACTTATACACATGGTTGGGCTTCTTGTCATCTTCAAAACTGGGAGGTTGCTCAACATATACTTCTTTATTGATGTAGCCATTGAGAAATGCACTCTTGACATCTATTTGATAGAGCTTGATGTTGTGGGCACAAGCATAGGCTAGCAAGATTCTAATTGCTTCCAATCTAGCAACCAGGGCATATGTTTCTCCAAAGTCAAAACCTTCAACTTGTGTGTAACCTTGTGCTACCAATCTTGCTTCGTTCCTCACTACTATGCCATCTTGCACATTGTCATGGGAGCCACTTGTACTTGCTTCATTAGTATTCACTTGCACATTTAAGTTAGAGAGCACTTGCACTTGATCATCTTCATCATCATTCACTTGCCTAGGCCTCAATTCACCAACATCCATGTTCTTCATGGCATTGAAAGTTAAATGCCTCTAACATCTTCCAAGTTCTCATTCTCATCTTGGGAACCCTTGGTTTCATCAAATTCAACATCATGAACCTCTTCAAGAGTACCACTTTCCAAATTCCAAACTCTATATGCTTTGCTAATGGTTGAGTATCCAAGCAAAAATCCTTCATCACATTTCTTGTCAAACTTGCCCAATTTAGTGCCTTTCTTCAAAATATAGTATTTGCAACCAAAGATATGAAAATATGCAATGTTGGGCTTTCTACCATTCAAGAGCTCATAAGGTGTCTTCTCTTTTAATGGGTGACAATATAAGAGGTTGCTACAATAGCAAGCCGTGTTGATAGCTTCGGCCCAAAAAGATTGACTCACATTGTACTCACTCAACATTGATCTTGCCATATCAATCATGGTTCTATTCTTTCTCTCAACAAGGCCATTTGATTATGGAGTATATTTAGCCGAGAATTGATGTCTAATTCCAAATTCAACAGACAACTCATCAATTCTTGTGTTCTTGAACTCACTACCATTGTCACTTCTAACTCTCTTGATGGTTGTTTTAAACTCATTGTTAATGCCCTTGACAAATGATTTGAATACTGCAAACACATCACTCTTGTCCACTAGAAAGAATACCCATATGTATCTAGTGTAGTCATCCACTATCACAAAGCCATATTTGTTACCACCGATGTTAGTGTATTGTGTTGGCCCAAACAAATCCATATGCAACAACTCAAATGATTTACTAGTGCTCATCATGCTTTTCTTAGGATGGGTTTCCAACTTGTTTGTTGGCTTGACAAGAGCTACAAAGCTTATCCTTCTCAAACACAACATCTTTCAAGCCTCTAACCAAGTCATGCTTAACCAATCTATTCAATTGTTTTATTCCAACATGACCAAGCCTTCTATGCCATAACCAACCCATACTAGACTTAGTGAACAAGCTTATTGACAATTGAGCTTTACTAGCATTGAAATCAACTAAGTATAGATTCTCATATCTAAAGCCTTTGAAGATCAAGTTAGAGCCATCTACACTTATGATCTCTACATCATCTACTCCAAATATGTATTTGAATCCAAGACCACACAATTGAGCCATAGATAGCAAATTGAAGTTCAAGCTCTCAATAAGCAACACATTGGAAATACTCATGTCATTGGATATTGCAATCTTACCAAGCCCCTTGACCTTGCCTTTGCTATTGTCACCAAATGTAATACTATCAAAACCATCATTGCCATTGATGTTGATTGAGTTGAACATTCTTGCATCACTGGTCATATGTTGAGTGCACCCACTATCAGGAACCCAATACCTTTCCTCGGCTTTATAATTGACCTACAAAAGAAGATCAATTCTTTTTAGGTACCCAAACTTATTTGGGTCCTTGAAGGTTAGTCACTAAGCTCTTTGGTACCCAAATGGCTTTCTTCTTTGAGCTCATCCATGGTGCGCCAATGAACTTAGCCTTTACACCATTTGCACCCTTGGTAAGCATATAGAAAGAATCAAGCTTAATGGAGGATACATTAGCTTGTGACTTCTTGTTCATGCACTTTTGCTCTACATGACCAACTTGCTTACAACTAGTGCAAAACTGACCATTGTTCTTCACAAAGCTAGTCTTATGAGGAGTAAAGGTTGCCTTGCCTTTCTTGAGGGTATAGCCCAATCCCTCTTTGTAGAAAGAAGCTCTTTGGCTACCCAAGCACATAAGCAAGCGGTCCTCACCACCATAGGCTTTGCCTAAGGCGCGAGTGAGCTCAATGACCTCCTTCTTGAGGGTCTCATTCTTAACCATTAGTGAGGCATCACAAGTGAAACCATCACTACTAGATGAGATAGAAGTAGATGTACTACAAGAAGGGTTAGTGGGAGCAACAATGATAGGCTTATAGAATGATTCATCAATTATATCACAAGTTAAGCCTTTATCACATGTTACAATATGCTCCTTCTCATTTTGCTCATTAAGTAAAGAGGAATGAGCTTTTTCAAGCTTCTTGTGAGTCTTGCCAAGCTTCTCATGGGCTTCCTCTAGCCTCTTACATTGAGCTCATCAAAGGCTTGCTTAAGGGATTTTAGTTCCTTTCTCTAGTCTTCGCATTCTCTTCTCTTAATGTCAAAATGTTCTTTAGCATCTTCTAACATGTCAATTATTTCATCTTTAGTGGGTTCATCATCATTGTCACTTTCACTTTCATTATCATGTTCCTCATCACATCCATCATTACAAGTTTGTACCTTAGTGGCCTTAGCCATGAAGCATGATGGAGTGTCGAAGAGAGAAGGCTTCTCATTAATAGCAATGCTTGCAAGAGCCTTCTTCTTGGTGGTCTTGTCATCATCACTATTATCATCATCACTTGAAGAAGCATCACTATCCCAAGTGACCACATATGAAGCACCCTTCTTCTTCTTCTTGATGGTCATCTTATCCTTCTTCTCTTTCTTTTCCTTCTTGTCCTTCTTGCTCTTCTTGTTGTCGTCATCATTGTTGCTATTGTATGGGCATTGAGGAACAAGATGATCCTTGCTTCCATAATTGAAGCACCTTCTTGACTCTTCCTTGTTCTTGGATGATGACTTCTTTCTTCTAGCACGGTAGCCCTTCTTCGTCATGAACTTGCCAAATCTCTTGATAAAGAGAGCCATCTTCTCATCATCCATCTCATCAAAGCTCAAGTCTTCATCTTCACTTGATGATTCTTGCTTTGCGTTGCCCTTGGATGATGTGGCCTTGAACGCCACACTCTTCTTCTTGTCATCCTTCTTGTCATCTTTCTTCTCCCTCTTTTCTTCCTTCTCATCATCATCTCTATAAGCATCATCGGTCATGATATCTCCCAAGATTTGGTTTGGTGTCATTGTGTCCAAACCGGTCCTCACTAGCAAGGTGACCAATATGCCAAATCTTGTAGGTAAGCATCTCAAGAACTTATGAAAGAAGTCCTTGTCCTCCACCTTCTCATCAAGTGCTTTGAGATCATTGACAAGCACTTCCATCCGATGGAACATGTCCGGCACACTCTCATCTTCCTTTATCTTGAAGCTAGCAAGATGGTTATACCGCTGAGTCAAGAACTAGTTTGTGGTAATGTAAAGAGAGAGAGCAAGATGGTTATACCGCCGAGTTGAGAAATGAACCAATCAATCATAAGAATGAACACCAATAAAGACCAATCACCTCAGAATCAAATGATGACACAATGATTTTTACCGAGGTTCACTTGCTTGCCGGCAAGCTAGTCCTCGTTGTGGTGATTCACTCACTTAGAGGTTCATGTGCTAATTGGCATCACACGCCAAATCCTCAATAGGGTGCCACACAACCAACACAAGATGAGGATCACATAAGCCACGAGCAATCTACTAGAGTACTTTTTGGCTCTCCACCAGGGAAAGGTCAAGAACCCCTCACAATCACCAACCTCAGCTCAATGATCCTCACTGCTCCAAGCCGTCTAGGTGCCAGCAACCACCAAGAGTAACAAGTAAATCCCACAGCGAAACACGAACACCAAGTGCCTCTAGATGCAATCACTCAAGCAATGTACTTGGATTCTCTCCCAATCTCACAAAGATGAAGAATCAATGATGGAGATAAGTGGGAGGGCTTTGGCTAATCTCACAAGGTTGCTATGTCAATGCAAATGGCCAAGAGAGTGAGTTAGAGCTGGCTAAGGGGCTCAAATAGAAACCTCCACGAAATAGAGCCATTGGGCTCCTTACTACACGCTGCCTCACGCTGGTTGAGGTGACTAGATGCACCTATCCAGTGTCTGGTCAATGGATGCACGCCATGCGTCACCCCCGTTCAACGTCAGTCGCTTGATCTCAATGGTCGTATTGCCCACGCTTGCACTTGAGTTGCAACCGGATGCACCCAAAGGGCGACCGAACGCACTGCCACCGTGTCAGATCAAGCCAAACCTACGTGCAACTAGTTAGTGACCAGACGCACTAGTCCTTTCTTCTAACGTCGAGCCAAGCCATGTCAGGTCAATTCTAGAGAGTTTCCTGAGCAGCAAAACAATGACCAGATGCGTCCGATTAGAAGCGATCGGACACGCCCAGCGTCAGGTCCACGTCTCGCTCGCACAGTCGCTTATGTCAGCATTCATTAGCCTCGACCGAACGCACCATCATCGTGTCCGGTCACCACTTGGACCAAACTAGAGCTTTCAACCCTACTACGCCAAATTCTTGGCAATCCCCAGCTACGCCTACCTCAAGCTCAAAATGCTGGGCCCATGCGGTGTCATCACCGTCGTAGGCAATTTTCAAGACGCTTATGAATGTGAGGCTAGCTGTAGAATAGGCCCAATGGGATCTGATTTTGGATGAGTCAAAGCCCACTGACGAGACCAAATAGGAGGCTAGCTCGGAAACACCCCAATGCTCGCCCCAATCTCTAGAACACTGACTCACGCCAGAAACTCTGGCCAGCGTCTTACCTCTCGACTCTATGGTTTTAGCTTTGCCAGCAACCCTAGTACCACAAAAGACACCCAATCTGCCCAAAGAAGCAAAGCTAGAGGAAGGAAAAGATGATTCCGCCATCAAGGATGACCCTGTAATCGGGGCCTAAAGCACCAACAGCGCCTACAACAATAAACCTCGGGTCAGCCTTGAGCAGAGGAGGGTCAAAGACAACAAGGCGAGTTTTACTAGTGCTATTAATATGCACCATTCGTCGTCGTCTTCCTTTGAGAAAAATATAGCACCTATATTCTAATGCTGCTATGCACAAAAGGGTTTTGCTACCTGGATGACTTAGGAAGCACCTTCCTCAAAACACCTTGGGGGCTATGCCCTAAGTTCTAGGCAACGTCGCATAGTCACCACCCGAACAAAATCATACTGGCTAGTCGTTGTTCAGCTCGACACACTCAGGGGCTATGCACAGACAAGCAGGTCAAAGCAGTTGCCGTGATTTGTAAAGTCTCAGCCCTCGGACACGTTAAACTAACCTTCCCAAGCGCTCGAGGGCTACTACTACCATCACACAACCATCACACACTCGAGGTTTGCAAAGAGTACTACCAGTCTACAAATCAAAATTTTATTCAGATGTGGATGTCGTACTCACCTTCTTTGGGCTCTTCATTATCGTAAGAGGAAGGCGAGCCTAACAGCGACGCCACTTGCGTCATAGGGGGATGTGATGGCGATAGGGCCTCCTAGACAATGGACGGCCATAGCATCGAGTGCACCAATGAGAAACCGCTGCACCAAGAGATGCATCAAACTCCTCCCTACAAAGTCAACAACAAATCTATCCTCACCTGAACACCATCAAGCCTAGGCAGAAGGCCTAAGCGGAGGCAGGCATGCCCCTCTTGGTAGGCCCCTCCTCTGATTCCTCCCACAAACACTTTTCTCTGGCCATGGATGGAAGGCAAGATCTAACGACGGCAGGAGATGCGATGCACAAAGGAAGGTGAGTGTGCAAAGGCTACTATGTAGATGTACTAACCCCCCCTCTCTCTTCCTCTATTTTATAGGCAGGGGACGCACATGGTTGATGGAAATCCCAGCAGTCTCCATGGGCGAAAGTGGGAGTTAAGTCCTAGCTACACCCCCACGATCTCCGAGAGGCACAGCTTCTGACATAAACACGTGGGGAGACGAGCCGTCGATACCGACGCCTCAGCTTCATCGAGAAGGAACCCAACTATGTTACCACGAAGCCCATGGGGCCCAATGGTCCAAACCCCATTGCACCATCACCTGAGCTGGTGCAGGCAAGTGGTCTAACACTTAGATCATGTACTCGGCCCGGCTCACCACCTCAGCAAGTGTAAGCGGTAGTGATTTGTTCACTATCCACCCTACCCCTTCTAGAGTAATGGGGTATTTAGAAGGGTCACCAGTATGACCCTAAAACCATTGACACTCGGTGTCACAAAAATCTCCCAATACCCGGATGAACTCGAAGTACCTTATTTTAGCGGATGTGTGCCCCTTTGTCAAAAACCAGAAAACTAGTTGGCCCATGGCTGTAACCAAAGTATGAGCTCATGAAATCTGGAAAAAGAGTTTTATGACATGCCCCCACTGGTTAAGCTTTGTCATGCCGCTTTGTAACACCCAAAAATCTTGCTACAAATTAGCAATTAAATTCTTATCCTTTAATACATTTTCTAGGTATTTCTAAATTAGGCTAAATAATAAATATTGGATAAATAAAATAAACTATAAGGTTTAGAAACTTGTTTGTTGCATTCATGCCGAAGCATATGGTTTTTGGATGAGTGTAGGGTTAGAAGATTTGAAGTTGAATTCAGATCCCATTTGAATTTGGCTTAAAATTGAAAATAGAGAAAATAGATTTGGAAAATGTTTTGATTTTGAAAAAAATCATCTTCTCTCATTTTGACCCAACACCAGGAATCGGCCCAGTCCCCAATTTTTCTTCCTTTCCACACTAGCCCGCCGACGGCCCAGCCGCGCCTCCCCTTTCCTCTTTTCCATTTCACCACGCGTGGCCCTTCTTCTTCCTGGCACTTGGCCACACTGGCCTACTACTGCCGCACTGGCCTTCTTCTTTTTCCCAGCGCACTGGCCCACAACGGCACCGCACCATGCAGCCCACTCGGCCCTCCTACCGTGCGCACACCGCACGCCAGCGTGCGGCCCAGCTTGGCGCCCTGGCCTGCTCGGTTTTTTCCCATAGCAAAGCGCCCGCTCGTCCGCTCTCTCCCTCTCTCACTGCCTCATGGGACACGCCTATCAGCGCCTTTCTTCTTCTTTCCTTTCTTCTTCCTTAGCTTTCCATTCTTCACCGCCCGGCGTTTTCCTTTTCTCTGGTCACCGCCGATGGCAAGCCATCCGCGCCGTCGCCCACTTATGGAAAGCGGCCAATCCGCCCGCTTCCCTTCCTAATCCCGCTCACCATCTGGCCTATATAACCCCAAGTAGAGCCCCACCTCATCTCCCATCCTCTGCTCACAGCCGAGAAGCCACCGCCGCCATAGCCTTCCCTATCCGTGCCTTGAAGCTCGACGCCGACGCCGCTCGAAGCTCTGTCGTGACCACCCGCGCTCATAGGTACTTCCCTCTCATCGTTTTGGTGATGCCATGCTCGGATTCGACCTCCACCGCCTGCTTTTTCTCTCTCTAGAGCTCCACCGCCATCGACCAAGCCTCTGGACCCGTCCCGAACACCGAGATCACCATCATCGGGCTCGCGGTGAGCTCCTGACCATGCCCGTACGCTCCATTCGTGATTTTGTGCCCTAGAACGCCGTACTGATGAACTCTAGCATCACCGGCCATGGCGCCGCCGTCGGGCCCTTCTTCCCCGGCGACCCGCTGCCACCGCTCACTTTGGCACCGTTAGATCTAGACGGATGGTCCAGATTAGCCTGCGCTGGTTCGGTCTACCGTAGGCTGTGGACTCGATCCATAGGGCTACGTCAGCGCCCACATCAGCGCGCCCACGCCTGCGTGGTGCACCGCGCCTATCAAAAGCCACCACATGGCTGCCCAGTCAGCAGCCACAGTCAAACCGCTGACAGCTACGCTCACTTTTTAGAAAAGCCCCTCTGTTTTATCAGAATCAACCCGTAGTCCATTTAATTCAAAATAATTATTCTTCAGTCCTGTTTTTATTCAGTTAAGCCCCTATACTTTCCAGATTTAATGCCCACAGTCCTGTAACCGTGATAATTTATATTTTTAATTGTTTTAATTCAAAAATAGGTTTAGTTTATTTACAGAAATGCCATTACATCTTATTTCATGCATAACTTTTGCGTTTTAAGTCCGATTTGAGTGATTCTTTCGCTCACGTGTTCGTAGCAATGTGTAGAATAGATTTGTAAGCTTTTCAACTTATGTTTTCACTGTTTGGTGTACTATTCCAATAGAAGTCTATCTTGTATGCATGTAATGATTGGTATGATGCTTGATTGATGATTGGATCACGATTAGAGGGTGAGCCATTTGATGTGACTGAGGACCCCGAGCAGGATCAGTAGTACTCCTAGGACAACTTTGAGGAAGGCAAGTGTACCAAAGGCCTCTTGTTACCTATGAACTACTACCACTTACATTCATGCATGTGTTTAAATTGAAATGTCTTTAAGGACTTTACCTAGATGATTACTTGTACCACATATCCTTGATACCTGGGATTATTGGGTAGGCATTTTGGATAGTTGTTGCAGCACTTAACATGAAATAATTGTTAAACATGATTAAAGGCTATATGCAATGTGATAAAATGGAGCTTTTTAGCAATAGATAGGGGGCTGGAGTACGGGGTTGAGTACTCTAGTGCCTCTCCATAAGGACTTAATCCTGAAGTGGCAACCTAGGACGGACCATACAATCCCGAGTGTCACATGGCTCTAACTTTAACATGTTAACTAGATTGTACTAGCTCGTCTGTAGCTCCAGTAAGGGGTAAGAGGGTATCTTTCCTTTTTTCTGTTAGGGTGTGCACCGTGCTGCGATGCTCACGCGTGCCATTCCTTTGTAGCTACGACCTGTTAGTGCAACTAGCTAAGGGTTTCATAGTCAAACTCTGCCACACTTCCTGGGAAGAGGTGTAGTGGGTCTCGCGAACCCCGGCAATGGGAATCATGGCTCGGTGGGTAAAGATGTACAATTTCTGCAGAAATAATTAACCTGTTATAACATCCGTGCTCACGGATACGAGCAGTCTAGATCCTTTGAGATTAGTGGTTATTGTGGATGATGAATGGTTGGGAATTGAGATAAAACTTGATGATACTTTAATACCACTTGAGAATTGGGACTGTTCATTAAAGTAGTGATTCAGGATGCTAAAATTTGATTAACTAAAATTGCGAACCGCAGTCAAATAGTGTCAAGCCTTTTTGAGCCTCATAGATCCTTTTGATATACTTGCTAAGCATGGTGAGCTTACACTTGCTTTACATCCAATGAAAATCCCGGATGGGTAACAGATAATGGATATGAAGAGTTTTCGAAGGATGTCCAGGACTACTAGGGAGACGTTCACCAGTTGGAGTCCCTATGGCCGTTGGGCTAGTTATTCCGCTGTGATTGTAATAATATTGCCTTTGAGCAAACTTTGTATTTACTTTATGATGAGATATGCGATGTAATAAGTACTTTACTTTGATACTATTGCAATTTGTGATATATGTGTGTGTTTGGACATCCTAGGCACATATATATGAGTACTTGGTTTTGCTATGCAAAATTGGGTGCGACACGCTTCCTTTTAGTGATAGCAGATGTTCACTCATTCTACCCGTTACCAGCTCGAAGAGTAATATGCGCAACTACCCATAGCTGCTCATGCGTTCATTACTTGCCCACAGTGGTTCCCGTTATATTGGCATCAGGGCTCCGAGACAATGTCCTCTCTCTTCCCACTAATGAGGCTCATGAAAATTTGGATCACATTACATAATGGGTCTTGAAGAAAAACATGACGCCCTTAGTGTCTGTTAACAAATGACCTATGTTAGGTCACCCTAAAAATCAACTGGCATAGTGACGCGAGAGTGATGGAGGTGCATGTACCCCATCCTCATTATTGTTCTATGGCTAGGACTTAATGATGCGCAACCACTAATTATACAATGGAATACGTCGGGAACCAACTTCCTGAGTATAGCGGTGTTTTCACCCTAACATGGCGCCTATGGACGTCCTGGAAGCCACGCTTCTAGCTATCGGGAGCCACCACCTGAACGTGACGTTAACAACATCCCTAGGGCTATGCCTAGGAAACTACATTTCTTGATATAATGTGTACCACCTGAGCCAGGTGCTCACAGCTACTGGGGAACTATGTTCCTTGATGTACAGCATACCGCCACCCCACTCGATGCTTGAAGAAGATTCTCCCTACTCAAGAAATGCTCTTGGTACTCGAACAACAACATACTGGCTCCCCAAATTCTTGGGTATATCTTGTTGCATGGCTCAAAACTTTGGCAACCCGAAGGTGCTCACTAGTATTTACAGTACATAGAACTTGCAGGGGGGATTGCGACGTCCCGAGGGTTAAAGCTACATGCTAGCTTATCATTAAGTCCTTTGAAGGCTACTGTCAGATATATGGGATAGGGGTACCTGCACCGCCCATATATGTGACCATCACTGGGCTATCAGCCCAGCAGCCATCGAGGAGGAGGCCCGCAAGGGCTGACACGATCAACCAACATGGAGGTCAAGGCAAACCAAGGCAGGTGTATCTAGATGATAGCTAGGATCAATCTGTTGCACGTATCATGTAACAAACTAGGAACTCAATCTCTTAACCCGATTATCCTCTCTATAACCCTACCTCTCCTCCCTATATAAAGGAAGGTAGGGACCTTAGGCTCAGGATCCATCTTCCACCATTCCTATCTACTATGTAGCTAGGAGCAACAGCCCCTATAATTGAGCATACGAATACAAGAGCAGCCGCACCACTGAAGTAGGGTTTAGCACGCCACCGCACCCCAAACCAGTATAAATCTATGTGTCTTATGTGTTACCATCTGATTCTATCTACACAATCACGTTGCTAGATATTATCGGAGCAAAACAATCCGACACTGAGGTTCTTCTCTTGTAATGATGATGATCTCTCTTGATTATGGAGGATGCCCTAGGGGGGTATGGTGTGCTATTTATAGGGGGAACCAGGGGTCCTATGGGCCCATGAATTCATGCAAGGCAACGTCAAATCTGAGCCTTCAATAGGAACTAACCTTGAGCAACGACGTATATTGAACCTAGGAGGCGGTGGAGAACCGACGTACGAAGGAGGGGTTGACACGCGGGGCCCATAGGTCGGTCGCCCTGTAGGTTGGCCCCACCTACCATGTCTTGGGCCGGGTCACGGTGTGTTGTCTTCTAGATGCTTCTAGAGTCTTCCTAAGTTAGTTTCGTCGTAAAATAACATGATTTGATCTGACGATTGGGTCCACCTTGCTCATTTTCTGAATAAATCCTGCTGAAAACACAGATTCACCAAAACTTGTGTAATTTGTTAGTTTAAACCCCTAGACCTATGTTGGTGATCATTTTCATGCATTTATACAAGCTATATTGATGGTTTATGATGAGTGTTAACTACCGTCAACAAACTCCCCAAGCTAACCTTTGCTCGTCCCTAAGCATTGCTAAACTAAGTAATGGATCAGGAGTTGGTATAATGTTTTTGCTCCTCAAAAGTACATATGCGTTCAAACAAAAATTCTCCTATGGATTAGAACAAACTTATTTGACTTTCAAACTTACCCATATTACCTTCAACCATGGGGCTTCTTAGCCTTCACTTGGGTCTTGAGCAATTGAAACACAGAACGATCAAGTCAAGCACTATGTCTCTAGTTCTTTGCTCTACCATTGTTCCAGAGTTTTTATGGGTTACCATTGTATGACACTCTCAAGTCTATCAATATATGTGGTATTTATGGATCCTCACCAAAGGCAATAAGGATGTTATGCCTTTATCTTCCTACAACTAAGGCTTATGTGGAGCTCATAGGAGTGAAAATAGCATGAAAGTGCATACTTGCAATACATATATAGATATAGTAAAGTCAAACCTCGGATCCAAAGAGAGTTAAGTCATACAATCAAATCAAGATGTGCATGTGTATGGATATATGGTGGATATATATATATAGTGGCTAACATAATTCTACTATGCTCCTTAAAAACATCTCTCTCTTCTAGAACTTGGAAATATTTCTGTAAGAGAACAAGGGCTATCTTATTCATCTATCTTTTTTTAGACGAGCATCTAAGTACCTATTGTTTTAGATATCTTGGAGACTTGTCCATTTTTTCTCAACTCTTTTTTTCTTTTTTTCTCTTTTTTTATGAATAACTTTTGTATAGCCCCTGCTTCTTTTCTACAACAAAACTTTTGAGACATAGCAACAAGAACTTGGAGCATTTATTTGGTGGATGAAAAAACTATCAAGCATATTTTTTGTGTTTACTCCTAGTGTAGGAGTAAAACATTTTTGAGTGGATCTAAATGGAATGACATGTTTTTACGCCTACCCCCAGTGTAGGAGTAGTGCATATATGGGCGGTGCGTACATGATCTTGAACTACTACAGATTGATATTTCACTGTCGCCACTTTCAATGTCATAGCGATAGAAGCGACGGTGTCATACTTCCACCGCCGGTTGGACCGATAGGGAGGCCTTGTAGGGAAGGAAACCGGCTGTTGAAACTTCTACCACCCATGGGTTAACAATAGATGCGATAGTGGTATTTTCTCCGTCGCATGAAAAGCCGAGCCGACTGGGATAGGCATTCTGGCCACCGGCCCTACACAACCATTTGGTCTACATGCGATAGTAAAAGCATGAGTTATTTCTCCATTTTCCAACTACCCACAACACAGTTGCATCACTAATATTACTCCGTACTTTCACTTCTCCATCTTCAACATTGGCACATTGTTCCTCTCTCCCAGTTTATGTGAACCATTGCACGTCTCGCGCCACACCACCACCACCACCTCCCGCACGGTCGGCGTATTGTTCCTCTTACAATTTGTGTGAACCATTGCACGAATCACGCCGTGCCGTCGCCAGATCCAAAGGCAATGGTATGCTTTCGCACTTCACTGATGGATCTTTGTTGGATTATTTTTATCTTTAGATCTCGTTAGTAAGGAATGGATCTTTGTTGCAGGCTCTTAGAAATGGAGGCGCCCCCAACTAGAGGAACGTAGTGGCCACCCTCACAGACAAACTCCTTCTCGACATTCTCTGCCACCTCTTGGCCCGCTCTTTGTGCTTCTGCAAATGTGTCTGTTGCTCCTGAAAGCGCCTCATCTCTGACAACCGTCAGGTGCTGCACCACACTATGGTCGGCTTCTTCTACGACACCGAGAACGGCAAGCAAAACTTCACCATCGTCACTGGTGAACGTCCCCCTAACTTTTCCTTTTTGCCCTTCCTCGAGGACAATGTAGTTGTCTCAGATTGCTGCAACGGCCACATCCTATGCTGGTGCCTTGGGGCAGCTAGATACCGCTATGTCGTCTGCAATCCAATGACCCCAAAAGTTTAATATACTGCCGACTAGCACCCATGATGTTGGCCATTCTGTTGGTGATGCTCGCTTGGTGAGGCTCGCTTGGGGTTTGATCCGACAGCCTCCTCGCACTTCCATGTGATTGAATATGTGGATGTCGACACTTTGTGCACAGGTGTGGAGATCTACTCATCGAAAACTGCAGCATAGATCTATAAGAAATCTGAATGCGGCGAGGAGACTGATGTGATATTTTCAAGATCACCAAGTGTGTTTCTTAACGGTTGTCTGCACATTATGGGGGGAGTCTGGGCGTACTCTATGATACTTGCTGTGGATACAGATGGAAACACATGGAGGAAAATTGATAGGCCTAGTGGTCTTCAACACTCTATGCATCAAGCTTGGGGTCACTTGTGTGTATGTACTGTTGATGGTCTCAATTATTTCAAGCTTTTAATCTGGATCCTTGAAGACTATGGTACTAATAATTGAACATTGAAGCATGCGGTCAGTACGCAAATCCGGTTTGGAAGGGTTAATATTAAATTTGGTTTCATGGATTGTGTTGACGACTATACAGTGATTACAGTTCACCCAGAATAAATTTTGATTTTCTTTGCTAGAGAGAATATAACAATCATCACATATTTTCTATTTTATGTACCTATAGCATATTTCTAGATGCAAAGAAAAAATGTATAAAATCAAAAGGATTTATAATTTGTGATGGACGGAGTATTTTTTTTTTACTTTCTTTTTTACTAGGTTACGTTAGCTCCTAATACGTCAAAGGAAGACCTTAATTTTGAGGGTGAGTTTTACCTTTAATTGCCACTTTTTTTTTGGTGGGGGGGGGGGAGCTGGTTTGGTTTTCCCATTTGTATATACATCTTGATACAGCTTGACATCGGATTAATTGCTTAAACAAAGTCATTAGCCGTGCAGATTAACATACAGTACATGATGAGCTTGAGCTTGACCGGCGGGAGCAACGACTCTGAATCTCTGATCACAGTGACGCAAAAAGGATGCACAGAAAAGGCTCCAACAGATGAGCTATACTTTCAGGCCCAGCAACAGGTGGCCTTGAAACGACGGTACCGTTTTTTTTAGATGCTATGCATTGCGGCATTGCTCAGGTCAAGCTCTTTTGGATTTGTGCCATCCTTCAGCCGCACTCTGCAAGGAAAGTTCGGTTCTCAACTTTTTCTTTTTTCTGGAGCGTGCCCGTGCGTTGCGAGAGTACGAGTAAATTTTTATACTACAAACATACGGATCCTATGATAAGATAAAAATATTATAAGATATTAAACTAATATTTAATCCAAAAAATAAAGTTTGTGAAATTAAAAGTCACTAAGAGCACGATACCGTAGACTCGCAAACTCTACTATATAAATCTTTCTGTGATACGGCTAAAATAATATTTTATATCGACAAGAAGTCTCCAATATTACAAACTAAATGAAGCAATCAAATATGTCAGACAAACGTTGCTCAATCTACATATGTTGAACCTGTTTGACCAATGAAAATGGATAAAATGACTATTATATTAAACTAAATCCATGTCCATCAACTATTCAAAATGCATGTCACAAGCGTGTAAATAATTTCAAAATTATTTAGTTCTCTAAATCTATGAGACGCGACACGATGTCATTAGCAAATTCTTGAACTTAACGACGTCTGGCTTCATCAACAAACAGACGATTACGTAAGCCTATAAACAAATAAAAAACTTTCATGCCCAGCAACAGGTGGCCTTGAAACGACGGTACCGTTTTTTTTCATGCTATGCATTGCGGCATTGCTCAGGTCAAAGCTCTTTTGGATTTGTGCCTTCCTTCAGCCGCACTCTGCAAGGAAAGTTAGGTTTTCAACTTTTTCTTTTTCTATGTACTAGGTAGCGTGTTCGTGCGTTGCTATAGAAAAATTAAACTTTTGTACTAGAAACATACGGATCGCACGATAAGATAACAATATTGTAAAACATTAAACTGATATTTAATACAAAAGGCAAAGTTTGTGAAATTAACGGTCACTAAGAACACGACACCGCAGGCTCACAAACTCTACTATATATACACTTGCGTGATAAGACAAAAATAATGTTTTATATCGGCAAGAAGTCTCCGATATTACAAACTAAATGAAGCAATCAAATATGTCAGACAAACATTGCTCAATCCACATATTTTGAACCTATTTGACCAATAAAAATACACAAAATGACTATTATATTAAACTAAATTCATGTCCATCATCCATTTAGTAAATCCTAAATTGGTAAAATATGATGGCGGTTATGAGATATCATAAAATTAGTTTAGCAATATGAGAAACACCATGACAATTTAAGGCACCTAAAGGTAAGGCGCATAGTTCGAACAACATTTAGGATCGACTAAACACAGAGAGCTAAAATCGCATGGCTCAATTCAGTCTTATTTGTGGTATAGGTGTGTAAGGCGAAGGAAATCAAGAGTAACATGCAAAGACACCTATCATCTTTGGATGCAAATCATGTGTGAAACATAATCATGTAGACTATTTCATTTGGTAAAAAAACAGCGCCGTTACTTTAGTGCTACTACCACAGAGGTAAAATGAGGCGGTAAACCAAAAATTTTGGCATACCGAATTCCATAGATTGTAAGCATGGCCTCGCATTGGATGGTCACCGCATTATATGTCTAGCAATGCAGAGGACCCTTGCAAGAATGCACTGGGTCTAGTAAAATGGTCGTAGCCCCCAAATAGGACATGACAAATCAATCCTAGAGCCAGACTGACACTAACATATGACAATCAAATTTGTGGTGACAGATTATGAGGAGGCTCTAAAATACGCTAATCCAATTTATTAACATATGACAATCAAATATGTGGTGGCAGACTATGAGGCGGACCTAGAATACGCTAATCCAATCTATGGAGATGGATTAGGAGAAGGAGAAAAGGGAAAATTTGGTACTACGTCTCACATGGGGCTTTGCCTGGACGACGCCTGGATGTGGCTGCCGCAATGGTGGATCATGGCGAATCTGGAGCCTAGCAGCACAAACAAACAGAGTGTGGCATACAAGATCGTGACACATACTTTGAGTAGCATTCATCTACTGCTGCTCCCACTACAAGCGTGGCTATGCTGTAGTGGGTGACAAGCTCGTGAAGCCCTTTGGCAACATCGTCCTTGTCAATTACTACTTTCTCACAGCAACCTGTAATATAACAATGACAATAAAAGCAGTGGAATTTCATTAAAATAATATTGAAACTTTTAATACTATTCGCTACCATCATATATAAAATTTACAAATTTGTGATCCATATATAGGACTATGGTTAAAACAGAATTGAATTGAAGATAATACATGGTACCTGTCATTCAGAGTTGACTATGGGTCTGCATTTTCCTGCAATAAATCAAATATTTTAAGGAAATGAATGAACATAAGAAAATGAGAGAAATTGTATAGATAATATTCTGTATTTAAAGAGATGAGAATTCATACCGCATGAAACAACTAATAATATAATAATCTAATATGGACATAATATATTACACGGCACATCTCATTGTCACATGTACACATGGCAAGAACATATTCTTTAGCGAGGGCATATATCAATTGACAAGGTTAACTAAAAGTTCTTAAAGAGGACGACGTGCATGGTAAAGGCATATTCAGTAAGCAAACAACTGAGGAACCTATAATTGCAATTGTTACTTATGCATCTTCCTTAATATATAGTCTGGACAGCTTCTAGAATTTGCAGACAAGACCTTTAATAGCCTGTTGAATATCGTCTTTACCTATATTTTTATAATCAAGTTGCAGATATAGAAACTCAGTGACCATTTAGAAGCTCTCAACCTGCACAAACTTTTGATAGCCAATAGTAGGTCCTGAAATCATCCAAATAGCGCGATATGTTGTGCCAGCTTCTAGAATTTATAGTGATTTCCTTGTGATTTTGAGACAGGAAGGAGGAGTATTTCATTTGTGTGGCACAGTCTTCCTGCGCCAAGTACTCCTCCATATCTATTTTACAATCCAGGATGTAAGTTAGATATCATATGCAAGGTTCAACTCTACCGATATCTTTTACAGCCCTAACTAAATTGGAATGAACTCTACATGAAAATTGCAGAATAACATTGTAAATGTATATAACACTCAAAAGCTTGTATTCTAGAGGTGGTATAATTTAGAGTACACGTAGATACATGTCTATATTGCACTCCAGGTATTAATATAAGAAGTATGTCACTAAAAGAGATAGATTGTAACTCCATAATTATGAGAAGATGGCCCAGAAACTAAGCACACCTTTTTTTTCTTTCAAAAAGTCGACAACCATCTACATCAGAACAAATGCAACTATTTTATAACCATGCCCATCGAAACCTACACATTGAAGGGAAAAAATGTGAGGCAAAACATTGTGGCTCATTGCTATGGCAACTGTTGCGCAACCAAGCTAACACTGTGAAGGTGGAAAACGCATGGGATAGAATGATAACCGAAAGGAACTTGCATATCCATGATTAATTAAGGACAGAATTATTTCATCCTTGATGTGAAGATGAGTTTTGCCAGTGCATTAATTAAATAAGTAACTCAAGCGGCAAAGGACATAAAGGGGATTTAGCGCTACCCACTCATAGATCTACTGATATGCTGAACAATATGCTGAAAAATGTATAAAATCAAAAGGATTTATAATTTGTGATGAACGGAGTATTTTTTTTTACTAGGTTACGTTAGCTACTAATACGTCAAAGGAAGACCTTAATTTTGAGGGTGAGTTTTACCTTTAATTGCCACTTTTTTTTGGTGGGGGGGTGTGGGGAGCTGGTTTGGTTTTCCCATTTGTATATACATCGTGATACAGCTTGACATCGGATTAATTGCTTAAACAAAGTCATTAGCCGTGCACATTAACATACAGTACATGATGAGCTTGAGCTTGACCGGCGGGAGCAACGACTCTGATCACAGTGACGCAAAAAGGATGCAAGAAAAGGCTCCAACAGATGAGCTATACTTTCAGGCCCAGCAACAGGTGGCCTTGAAACGACGGTACCGTTTTTTTTTTCCGATGCTATGCATTGCGGCATTGCTCAGGTCAAGCTCTTTTGGATTTGTGCCTTCCTTCAGCCGCACTCTGCAAGGAAAGTTCGGTTCTCAACTTTTTTTTTTTTTTTTTGTAGAGTGTGTCTGTGCGTTGCTACAGAACAACTAAACTTTTGTACTAAAAATATACGGATCACATGATAAGATAACAATATTATAAGACATTAAACTGATATTTAATCCAAAAAGCAAAGTTTATGAAATTAATGGTCACTAAGAGCACGATACCGCAGGCTCACAAACTCTACTATATAGACCTTTCCGTGATACGGCTAAAATAATATTTTATATCAACAAGAAATCTCCAATATTACAAACTAAATGAAGCAATCAAATATGTCAGACAAACGTTGCTCAATCTACATATGTTGAACCTGTTTGACCAATGAAAACAGATAAAATGACTATTATATTAAACTAAATCCATGTCCATCATGTCACAAGCGTGTAAATAATTTCAAAATTATTTAGTTCTCTAAATCTATGAGACGCGACACGATGTCATTAGCAAATTTTTGAACTCAACGACGTCTGGCTTCATCAACAAGCAGACGATTGCGTAAGCCTATAAACAAATAAAAAACTTTTGGGTCAGTGTTGTAGTCAATAAATTAAATCAATGAATTACCCAAAAGAACCTCACTTTGAAAATCATGCGTCTGATTACAAATAGGACTGAATACCAAATTTGCTGAAAACGTCAGTAGTGGTCACTCCGCCTATCATGCATGAGCAAAAAAATATAATAACTAATACTTTATTTAGTCAATACATACGAGGATATTAGTGATACAATACCTCTTTTCTATTCATTTGTACATGGAGACGAGCTAAAATGCGCAACTCTGATGCCGCTCGCCGCCATTCCGATAAGTGACGGTATATGTGTGTATACTTGACGGTTATTATAACGAGTGGTACCTACGAGTTACAAAATTGATTAGCATCAAATAATAAAAAATTGATAGCATGGAGCAATGATAAAAATTTTCATTCTAAGTACATTTCATTCATCAGCACCACATATCTGTACGGTCGCATCCGCACGTCATCCCTTCCTCGAATATTAGACACATGCACAACTATACCAATGACATCTACAAACACAAATAATAGTTATTGATGGAATAGGAGCATGAACGGTTAACAATGTATTCTTAAATATAGGCGTATGAGTTATACCTACAAAAAAGTACTCAGCTTAACGTATGCATCCTCGAATTACATAAAGGTACGAGGACACTGACAAATCCATAGCTCTCTCGGTGGTGCATTAGCCATACTTTGTGGAGATAGAACCACAAAGTAGTCGGCACATAAACGGAAGATGTAGCCCAAAGGACCAACATGAGTAGGCGCAAAGCCAACTCTCATGAAGTCATAACATTCTCCTACACAAAGCAAACGGTCGAACCTCATGGTTTGGTCGCCGTACGCAACCGCTTCCATTTTGGTTCCCTGTAAGAATATTAGATCCAACAGATAGATAACAATGGTCTGTAGAAAAAAAATAGACATGGTCCAAAAAGATGAGCTGAAAATGCACCTGCTCATCCTTCAAAATTATACGCAAATATGTATCATCATGGTGATATTGTGCGTTGCCTTTCCAAAAAACCATGGCACTCACATCCCATATGGAAGATATGTGTTCTATTCCCACCTCTTGAAATTCAACCCATCTACAATCTCGTCCGTGTCAATCAAAATAATAAAACACACGAGTAAACCTATGTTGATAGAAAATAATTGCCTCGATCAATTACAAGATAAATGTAACGTAGTTACCTGTAGATGTGTGTATCGGTGATTGCAGGCGGCGGGTCAACGTACACCCTCTTTCTTTTGAGCGACCGACAACCAGAACCCATATCGGCAACTGAGAAACCAAAATCATGAAAATATACAGGATGGCATTAGTCAGTCTGAACATAATATACTATTATTCTATGGAGATCGGCAGGCAATTAAAGATTTAAAGTTGTTCGCGTGCTCTGTGCCTCTATCCTGTTATCTCGATGACATCATGTGAGGTCTCTGAAATAACTACAACACCTACATTGTTAATTTGTTAGCATACATGACCGCAAATTTGATGTCCGTGTGTGGCCACGTGCCAACAAAATTTAAACTGCAGTATACGGTGACAGATCGTGATGCAAATCAAACTATCAAAATGAGATCATGTTTTGGTTGCAATCATGATGCCTTAGAAATAATTTTTAGTCAAAGTAACCAAAGCAACGCACGGGTAACAAATTCATTTTTAGTCATGCTGACGCCAACACACGTGGATTGTGGCTTAGATGAATATATAAAGTCTATTTTATGATCTTTAGTTTGGATCAAGAGAAAGATTGCAGAAAAAATATAAATTAACATGATAAATTTAATGATGTTAAGACCCAAACAAGCAATGGACAAAGTTAGCTTTTTCAAAGTTGCATCTCAAATTAATGCTCTCTAGGCTCCACCACAAACTGGTCAAGCATCTTGCCACTGCTCGGCTACAACAGAGAGAAGATAAAAACCAAAGAAAAAACCACCTAAATCGCCAACACCATTGGCCCTTGCTCAGACGTCTGCATGTTGCCTGCCTCGGCATGCGCGTCGCCCACTCCTTGCCCACACGTCCTCCTTGCCATGACCACGCGCTCGCTGCCGCCGTCCGTCTAGATGAGATGCTACATGCTAGAAGAGGAGTCACTTGGCCACGGCGGTCTTCTCCTCGTACTACTACAGAATGGACTTGTTGTCCCGGGCGGTAACAGCCTTTAGTCCTGGTTACCGCGCCGGGACAACGATCCCGGGACTAAAGGTGTCACCTTTAGTCCCGGGTCATCGAGCCGGGACTAAAGAGGGACCTTTAGTCCCGGTTGGTGTTACCAATCGGGACTAAAGGCCCTCCAGCCGAGCAGACGTGGCAGCACCTTTAGTCCCGGTTGGTAACCCCAACCGGGACTAAAGGTTCCTTTTCTTTTTCTTTTCTTTTTAATTTGTTTTCAGTTCAGTTACACGTATTTGTTTAATATATAATATGTTTTTATGTACGTATTCTACGCTGCTAATATAAATACACGCACGCATATAATTACATCTAATTCTCATCTCGAGCATTATTATATTCGAATAAAGTATGAACCTATATATATTATAGATATATATATATATATGTATATATACAACACTTTCATAACCTTGTTCTCGAAAATAACGATATCAATAAACATTTAATTTACATCATTTATTCCTTAGGATCAAAGTAGAACTCGCCGTTGGGATTTAGCACTTTTTCTAGAAGATATCCTGCTATTGACTCTTGAACTGCTTTCAGATGGTCTTTTTGTACGACCCTTCGTTTCAACCATTCAGTCTTGCATTTGAAATAAAAGGAAAAGTATTAATACATATATATATATATATATTCATTTAAAAATAAATAAAAAATTGATATATACGTATTCTGAGGACATCTTTAGGAGTTCTTCTTATGTGCGCAGTGATAAATTCACAAACGTAGTATCCACATAAGTTATTACCTGGTTCCTGCCGCAAACACCACTGTACGAG
This sequence comes from Miscanthus floridulus, assembly GCF_019320115.1. NCBI lineage: Eukaryota > Viridiplantae > Streptophyta > Magnoliopsida > Poales > Poaceae > Miscanthus > Miscanthus floridulus. The sequence goes on along the minus strand of NC_089580.1, from coordinate 123,741,114 downwards.
AAGAAGATTATTCTCATCATCTCACACGTAAATTGAAGTACGATATAGTAATTAAACACGTGGGGAAGTGTATATAGTACAACTTACTGGTATTTCAACTACATTAAGTGGTGCCTTGCAATCCTTGCGATGTTGCCGAATAAACTCTTTCCAAACCCTGTGCGACCAATAATGTATGATCGTTAATAAATTATGGCAAAGTCTATTCAATAATAGTTGTGCGCGAGAGATCGAAATTACCCCTAGATAATGTCTATCATATCTTGGTATAGTGCCTGCTCTTTTCTCAACGAGTCAAAGATTACTAACCGACTTGAGTTTAACTCAATGACAATGAGTATCCAGTGAAACCTGCATTGGTTTATACACACACATACATGCATATAAGTTATATTGATATTACATAAAATGTGTAGACTACATTATTATTAACACTTACTCAAAGTTGTACGGGAAAAGTATTGTTGTATTGTCGTACTGCTTCACGAAGAACATCATGATATTCTCCTGTGCTTCAGATACCCACCGCTCCTTGACAATAATACCGGTTTTGAATACGATATAAGGATCAATGAAGCCAACACTGGTGTCTTGTATTCTTTGGAGCTCTGACATCTGGAATTTGTATATAAATATAAGTTACATGTGAGGATAATTATATACACGTACGCATGGAAGTGAGTTTATTAAATAAAAGTAAGAATCACTTACAAACAAAAGGAGCTAATGATTGATTTATCCAGAGCGTCCAAGTGGAATAATTGATGCAATTCTTCGAAACTAATATGTAAGATGTCATCGCCACGGAAGTAATGATGGTCTCTAAATCTGACAAAGATCCACTGCTCACCCCTGCCACACGCCTGTATGTACCACTTGTTGAGCAAGTACATTTGCGTACCCAATTCATTCAAAGCCGCAGGGTTGTACAGACTTTTGCCATATTTATAAGTCTTCCAGGTATCAACTTCCAGATTCTGGATTGGAGCTTTGCCCGTCAATTGATCCAAGGTTAAACCAGTATCTTTAAAAAAAGCATTAAGGGCTTGAACCGACACTTCTCCAAAGTTGTCTGGTCGATAGACTTCTATGTTTGAACCATATTCATTAGCAACAACAAGATTTTGCATTGGTTGCTTCTGTTGTCCGAGCTGTGGGACATCCTTCCCTGATGCTCTTTTCCTTTTCTTACCTGCATCATGTGACTTCACGAGGGAGCGGTCATAGTCTGATAGTGGCGAAGGCTTATGAAGTTCAATCATCTTTTTCTTGTGAGCATCGACCTTTTGCCTCAGCACCTCTCGTGGTAGGTAAAAGTACGGCTTCTCCTTAAGCTTCACTTGACTCTTGTTTTTGGTATCTATAAAAAAATCTTTCACTTTTTTGTCTTCTTCAGCTGCTATTTGCTCATCAGTCTTTTCAGGAAGTATTTCTTGAGAAATAACTCTTTTTCTCGGGGTCTTCTTTGCCGCCGGGACCTTAGACGTCTTTGTAGTGCGTCGCTATGGAGGGGGTGGGGGCGGTGTTGGAGACCGGCGTGGAGGCGATGTGGCCGGTGTTGGTGAAGATCGACGTGGAGGCGTTGGAGATCGTTGTGGAGGCGGTGGGGCTGATGTAGGAGTTGGAGATCGTTGTGGAGGCGATGGGGCCGGTGTAGGAGTTGGCGATCGCCGTGGGGATGAAGTCGTCTCGCCCCCCGCGACGATGTGATGAGATGGGGAATGAATGATTAGGCTAGGCTGGGGGGAGACCCTGCTACAAAAACAAGTTGTGTGTCAATTATTTTTGAAGCCAATAGAAAATTAATGGAAAATAATATTTCATTCACTTTCATTCATACCTAGGGTGAGGTAGGGGAAGCGGTGGCTCCCCAGGAATGATGATGAAGCGTTTGCGCCATTGAATAAATGTCTTCTCTGCTTCTCCTAGTGTCTTCTCCCCATCACCGCCTTCAATGTTAAGAGGAACATTGATGTAACCTTTGAGCACTCTATCGACCGAGACGCTAGCATATCCAGGTTGAATAACTGACCCATGGATTCTTGGTGTCTTCGTTCGATCTATTGGAGATACAACCCCGACAGCCACCATGATTAATGCATTATTACCATCTGGAATGTGCAGCTCACATGTTGTTAGAGGCTCGGTAATGTCATCAACAGGGAAGCGCAACCCAGCATCGTCTTGAATAACTGGCAGCTCCGTAGAAGCACAACTGCTTTTCATCTGACCAACGGGGCTAATGGTGACTCCCGGTGTTGATTGCGATTGCATTTGACTCATTGCTAGCTGCACTTGCCTCTTGATCTCCTCCTGCATTCTTGCCTTAAGAGATTTTTCTCGTTCACGTGATTCAAGCAATGCTTGTCATGACTCATCAATAAATTGCTCCAATGCACAGATTCGTTCTGCCTCCTCATCCTTCTTTCTCTAGCGGCTTCTGTAGGTATCCTTGTCTGCTGGGAATGCGTGTAGCCATGGAACCACCCCATAGCCTCTTGTTCGACCACCGTGTTCGAGATTCTCTAGGGCATATGTCAATTCATCCTTCTCTCTGTTGGGCTTAAAAACACCACTATCAGCTTCTTCCCTAGCACGAGCTAGTCTCTGTGTTGCTCTCTCAATTTTTTAGCCAAAAATTAGCTTGCCAGTGTCTGGGTCTAGGCTTCCCCCATGAGCGTAGAACCAATTCTTCACGTGTTGAGACCAGTTCTTCTCTATTGTTTCAGGTATGATTCCCTTGGCAGTAATCTCTGCTTCTAGATTCTGCCACTTGGGAATAGCACTCCTATAACCACCTGATCCCATGCGATGATAGTATTGCTTCTATCGGGCATTCTGTCGATTCCTCATCACACGTTCCTCACTGTCTTAAGATGTCTTGTATTCTACAAAGGCATCCCAATGGGACTCCAACTTGACAAACGCCTTAGCATTGAAATTCGACGTAGCATTCTTCAAGATAAACTTTTTACACAATGTCTTCTTCCAACTCTGGAACAATGTTGCCATCTTCATTGTCCAATCCCTCACTAGCTCCTTCAAAGCATCATCTGCTTGTAATGTGAAATGTTGAGTGATATCTCTCCAAGCTAGGTTCTTATCACGATCAGATACAAAACTAACATTAGGAGCGGATATCTTCTGCTTCCATTCACGAGCACTAACTGGGATCCTATCCCTTACAATGAACCCACATTGATTGACATATGTCTGAGCATGTGGTCCCAATGGTTTGCCGGTGTCGGTGTCGAATTCTGATATTATGAAACGGCCCTCTAATGGCTTTTTTGGCCCTCGGACTTTCCTACTTTTATCGGTGGTTGATGTAGATCCAGAGACCGGCTACATGAGTAGAAACACAACGATTAACAACAAATATACGTACGCATGCATCTATAAGAGATGATAGATAACAAATATACCTCACCAGTATTTTCTTGCGCGACAATTTGTTGATCTTCAACCACCGTCATATTCAGGAATCCTCATAATCAGCAAAGTACTGACTCGTGTCATCTACATCCACATTGGTGCTGTTGTTGATAATATCTGCCATTATGTCATCACTCAAATTATCATCCAGAGCAGCCATTTGTATCTTCAAGATAACACATAGATAGAATTACTATGGTACATAACATAAGTACATGTGATAACACATATAGAATTACTAAATCCAATTAAATATAATAACACATAATATTTCATAAGGATAAACAATAATAAGGTATAGGCTTTGGAATCGAATCAAAAATACTTTCGATCCAAAAACATGGAAATAAGTACATGTATATATATACACATATAATGATACAATATATTTTCTCTCTCTCTCTCTCAACACATAGAAATAAGTGCATATGTCTATATCTCTAGATATGCATGTGATACACATAGAATGTCTCTCTAGATACAATTTTCTCTCTCTCAACACATGAAAATAAGTACATGTATATATACATATAGAAATAATTAAGTACATATGTATACATATAGAATCTCTCTCTAGATATAATATATATAGAGAGAGATATATAGATTAATATATAATTACTAAATCTAATTAAATAAATCTAACATGAAATTAGATAAACTAGTAATAGATAATACATTTTAATCTAACATATATCAAAAACTTTAATAAAAAACTATCTAAAACACTATCTAAATAAAATACTAATTAAATTTTAATACATTTAATCTAATATATCAAAAACTACCTAAGAAATAACTAAAAAACTAACAATAATAAACTACTAATTAAAATTTAATACATTTTAATCTAACATACAGCCAAGACTTTGTAAAAAAAATCTAAAAAGCATGGTCGATCGAGAGCATGCAGCAGATCAAGCAGTACTCGACGGAGGCCGTACGGTGGGCGCGTGGGAAGCGTCGGCGATGGAGGGTGTGGTCGGGTGCGGCGGCAGAGACGGGATGCGGCATTGTGGGCCGGGAGAATGGTGCGGCCGGGTGGGGGTAGACGATGGCGGCACGGCAGAGACGAGCTCGACGATGGCGGATGGCGCGGTCGGGCGGGGCTAAGCGACGGAGGCGAGATCAAAGATAAACAGAACAGACGTTCGATATATATAGGCCGGGACCCTTTAGTCCCGGCTTGTAACACCAGCCGGGACTAAAGGACATTTAGTCCCGGCTGGTAAGACCAACCGGGACTAAAGGGTTGGACCTTTAGTCCCGATTGGTCTTACCAGCCGGGACTAAATGTCCTTTAGTCCTGGCTGGTGTTACCAGCTAGGACTAAAGGTATTTTTGGGCGGGCACCGAAATTGCCGCCAACACTTTAGTCCCGGTTCTTGGTCTGGGCCGGAACTGAAGGCCTGAAAATTTTGGCAACCCGCCAGCTTAATTGGAAAGGCTTGGAATTTTGATTTTGTTTAATACTAGGTTAATCAATTAATTCCATAGCAACTTCAATACTTTGCAATATTTATTTTAAAAAATACTATTGATTAACTAATTATTTATTGTAAATAGGAAAATTTTGTAACCTAAAGTTTTTAATTTCTTTTATGAATATAGAATATAAATGTTACTAATACTAAGTATTTTGTTAATGCAAAAATATATTTGTAACTTAAAATTAATAAAACTAATATTATTCGATAGGAAATTTATTATCACATTATTGTAACGTCAATGTTTTAATTTTGTCTCGGTTTTTTACCAAAATTGACAGAAAATTTTTGTTGAACCTATAAAAATAAAATAAATATAGTATTTTTTGTTTTACAACTTTCTCAAATAAAAAAATGGCCTATATAAGGATTGTAGATATTGATGAGCTTAACAAACTTGGTATTCAAAACTTTTCAATTTGAGACAATCTAGCATCCCGAAAACTAGTTTGTAGGCGTTGAAATTTAAAAATCACAAATTTGAACCGTCCAAACTTTCTCAAATGGAAAGTTGACCAAAACCACAATTGTAGATCTTTTTGAGTTTAACAAACTTGGTATTCAAAACTTTTCAATCTGAAGTCATTTAGAGTTCATAATACTAGAGTCAAAGTGTTGTTTTTTCATTTGACCAAATTTGACTTGGTCAAACTTGCTCAAATGAGACACTAAATGACCTCAGATGAAAAAACTCTGAATACCAAGTTTGATCATCTCAGCAAGATCTACAATTGTTACATAGCTTATTTTCCCATTTGAGAAATTTTTATCAAACACTAGTCACAACTTCTTAAATCTCATAGACTTTCTAAAACTATGTCACACACTTGTGAAATTTGAACTATATTTTGTTCAAGCTTTCTCAAATGAAAAAATGACCTATATAAGGATTGTAGATATTGATGAGCTTAACAAACTTGGTATTCAAAACTTTTCAATTTGAGACAATCTAGGGTCCCGAAAACTAGTTTGTAGGCGTTGAAATTTAAAAATCACAAATTTGAACCGTCCAAACTTTCTCAAATGGAAAGTTGACCAAAACAACAATTGTAGATCTTTTTGAGTTTAACAAACTTGGTATTCAAAACTTTTCAATCTGAAGTCATTTGGAGTTCATAATACTAGAGTCAAAGTATTGTTTTTTCATTTGACCAAATTTGACTTGGTCAAACTTGCTCAAATGAGACACTAAATGACCTCAGATGAAAAAACTCTGAATACCAAGTTTGATCATCTCAGCAAGATCTACAATTGTTACATAGCTCATTTTCCCATTTAAGAAATTTTTATCAAACACTAGTCACAACTTCTTGAATCTCATATAGACTTTCTAAAACTATGTCACACACTTGTGAAATTTGAACTATATTTTGTTCAATCTTTCTCAAATGAAAAAATGACCTATATAAGGATTGTAGATATTGATGAGCTTAACAAACTTGGTATTCAAAACTTTTCAATTTGAGACAATCTAGGGTCCCGAAAACTAGTTTGTAGGCGTTGAAATTTAAAAATCACAAATTTGAACCATCCAAACTTTCTCAAATGGAAAGTTGACTAAAACAACAATTGTAGATCTTTTTTAGTTTAACAAACTTGGTCAAACTTGCTCAAATGAGACACTAAATGACCTCAGATGAAAAAACAATTGTGAAGTCATAACATATTACATAATATCCATCTCTAAAATATAATATATTAAACATACATCGTTGTATCATGCGGGCACAACAGTGAATTTCTTCTTGACGTATGACCCTTGGTTATGATCTTGTCATAACCATGGAGTGTCTTCATCATTTAACATGATGCTTGGATCTTTCTTCACTATGAAGGGTGAAATTCAGACATTTCTTTCGTAATCTTCTGACATGTCTGACTTGTCTTCAATTCCCACTATATTTATTTTCCCAGAAAGAACTATGTGGCGCTTTGGCTCATTGATCATTGAGTTGATGTCTTCGTTTTTGCCTCTCTTTGATTTTGTAGACATGTCTTTCACATAGAACACCTGACTCACATCGGCAGCAAGGACGAATGGTTCGTCTTTGTACCCAATATTGTTGAGGTCCACTGTTGTCATTCCATACTCTTTGTCGACTGTTACCCCTCCTCCGGTCAACTTCACCCATTGACACCGGAACAAAGGGACTTTAAAATTAGGTGCGTAGTCTAGTTTCCATATATCTTCTATATGGCCATAATATGTTTGTATATTCCCATTTGGATCTGTGCCATCTATGCGAACACCACTATTTTGATTGGTGCTCCTTTTATCTTGGGCAACTGTGTAAAATGTATTCACATTTATCTCATACCCTTGGTAAATGAGGATATGCCATAATGGTTGCCTAGCCAATAAATACAGTTGCTCATCAATATTATCATCGCCTTGACATTCTTTTCGCAACCAACCACTGAAACTTTCCATGTGCTGACGCCTAATCCAAGCTTCAGTCTTCCCTGGAAACTTGGATCGTAAGAACTCCTTATGTATCTCGATGTACGGATGCACCAATGATGAGTTCTGAAGAACTGTGTAGTGTGCTTTATTGAAATAATCGTCTTCCATGCCAATATATGTTTTCTTCCCTAAAGTTCCTTTACCACTGAGTCTCCCCTCGTGTCGCGATTCGGAAACGCCAATCGGGACAAGGTCAGGAATAAAGTCAATACAGAACTCAATGACCTCCTCTGTTCCATAACCCTGGGCGATGCTTCCTTCAGGCTTAGAACGGACTTTCACATATTTCTTCAAGACTCCCATAAACCTTTCGAAGGGAAACATGTTATGTAAGAACATAGGTCCAAGAATACTAATCTCTTTCACCAAATGAACTAGGAGGTGTGTCATGATATTAAAGAAGGATGGAGGGAACACCAACTCAAAGCTGACAAGACATTGAACCACATCATTCTGTAGAGTAGCTAGTTCCACTGGATTGATTGCCTTCTGAGAAATTGCATTGAGGAATGCACATAGTTTCACGGTGGCTAGACGTACATGTGGAGGTAGAATTTCTATTAAAGCAACTGGAAGCAATTGCGTCATAAGCATGTGGCAGTCGTGGGACTTTAAGTTTAGGAATTTCTTATCTGGCACATTTATTATACCCTTTATATTGGAGGAGAATCCCGATGGGACCTTGATGCTGCTTAGACATTCGAACATGCTGTCCCTCTCTTCTTTGCTAAGCGTGTAGCTAGCAGGACTTAAGTAATGACGTCCATCATCTGTCTTCTCTGGATAAAGGTTGTCTCGTTCTTTCATGCCCTGCAAGTCCTGACGTGCTTCAAGTGAATCCTTTGGCTTCCCGTACACACCCATGAATCCTAACAGGTTCACACAAAGATTCTTTGTCAGGTGCATCACGTCGATTGCGTTGCGGACCTCTAGGACTTGCTAATAGGGTAGCTCCCAAAAGATAGACTTCTTCTTCCACATGGGTGCGTGCCCCTTAGCATCTTTGGGAATAGATTCGCTGCCTTGTCCCTTTCTAAATACTACTTTCACAACCTTGACCATTGCGAGTACATCTTTCCCGTTTCGGTTATGAGGCTTCTTCCGGTGGTCTGGCTTACCTTTAAAATTCTTACCTTTCTTTCTTACTTGGTGATTCAAAGGAAGGAATCGACGATGGCCAAGGTACACGACCTTTCGACATATTTTCAAATATATACTATCAAGGTCATCAAAACAATGTGTGCATGCATTATATCCATTGTTTGTCTGACCTGAAATATTACTTAAAGCAGGCCAATCATTGATTGTTACGAACAACATTGCTCGTAGGTCAAAGTGTTCTTGTTTGTACTCATCCCAGACATGTACACCTGGTTTGTTCCATAAAACTAGAAGTTCTTCAACTAATGGCTTCAGATAGACATCAATGTCGTTGCCAGGTTGCCTCAGACCTTGGATGAGGATCGGCATCATAATGAACTTCCGCTTCATGCATAACCATGGAGGAAGGTTGTAGATACATAGAGTAACTGGCCAAGTGCTATGACTAGTGCTCTGCTCCCCAAAAGGATTCATACCATCTGTACTTAAGGCGAACCTTAAGTTTCTAGCCTCATTTGTAAACTCTGAAAATTCTCTATCCATCGCTCTCCACTGGGACTCATCAACTGGGTGTCTCAGCATATTGTCTACCTTACGGTCTTCTTTATGCCACCGCAACAACTTTGCATGATCTTTATTTCTGAACAAATGTTTTAAGCGTGGTATTATAGGAGCATACCACATAACATTGGCAGAGATTTTCTTTCTAGGACGTTGTTCACCCTCGACGTCACCAGGATCATCGCACCTGATCTTATACCGCGATGCTTTACATACCGGGCATTCATCCAAATTCTCGTATTCATTGCCATGGTAGAGGATGCAGTCATTAGGACATACATGTATCTTCTGGATTTTTAATCCTAATGGGCAGACAACTTTTTTTGCTTTGTACGTAGTGGTGGGCAATTCATCTGGCTTCGGAAGCATCTTCTTTATGAGGTTCAATAAATTCTCAAATGCCTTGTCGGATATACCATTCTTTGTCTTCCACTGTAGCAATTCCAGTGTTGTACCCAGCTTTTTTTGCCCCTCTTCGGCCATCGGGTATAGCAACTTCCTATGATCCTCAAGCATGCGCTCGAACTTAACTTTCTCTTTTTCACTTTCCAATTCTTGTTGTGCATCACGAATGGCATCGCCAAGAGCATCACCGAGATCATCTTCTACCGCTCCTCTTCTTTATCTCCCCCCATTGTAGTATCATCAAAGGCACCATACTGAGCAATAATGTCATCAATGTCTAAATCTTCTCCTTCACCTTCTTCCATCATTACCCCGCTTTCTCCATGCTTAGTCCAACATATATAGTTTGATATGAAACCTGACTTAAGCAAATGTGAATGAAGACACATTGAGCTTGAATATTCCTTTAAATTCTTACATAGAGCACATGGACAGCACATGAAACCATCCCGCTTATTTGCCTCGGCCACACCTAAGAAATAGTGCAATCCCTCAATAAAGTCTTGGGAGCGGCGATCGGCATTGTACATCCAATGGCGTGACATAATCTGTATTACATGACAAATTATGAAAATCTTGAACATAATTAAGTATTTTATTACACAACATAAATGACACACACACGGTTGATTAATTAACTAAGTCTGGCTACAATGTAAGTAATTCCAACTATCACTAAACAAACTAAAACTACAATGCACTTCAGTAACATAATTATTTCGTGATCGTACGCAACTAAAATAGACAATTATTCTTCTGTTGAATATCAATAAGCTTCTCCTGCTGGCTCACTAACTCATCAGCAGCAGCCACTACCTCAAGCGCACCCAAATTCTGCACGTATGTAGCATAATCTTCCTCCCAGTACCAACCATCGCATCCATTGCCCTCCCACTGAAATTAAAGCCAAAAAATATTTAGTCAAAAATATTCAAGAAAAGCAGGTCAATTAGCCATAATTATAAAATGCGTAAGAAACTCACATCGCGATCCAGGCACTTGTAGAAAACACGACCCTTGTTGGGTCCCTGTCTCTTGACTCGGTACTCCATCACAATATTCTGCTTACACTTACCGCAGATAATGAGAGGGAGTTCTGGCCTCAGTCGTTTCGCAACCGAACGAGAGGCCGATGATCCATGAGCCAGTTGTCATCTACTTTCTATACTTAATTTTGCAAACTAGTGTAAATTTCATATTTTCTAAAATGATATATTTAAATAAAACTAGCACGGATTTCACATGTTTCAATAAATAACCATCCGTACTAGTTGACCTTGCTTACGTGATCATCTCGGCCAGTATTTCTCCACTGGACGGCACCGTACTTGGCCAAGGAAGAGCTCCGATTCTACGAGAAAGGGAACACGGTCTTCCACGACCGTTGCCGCTCTCCCTCGTAGAATCAAAGTTTCTCCTTGACGTCCGTTACCGCTCGGCAGAGAACATGTTGCCCGAGCTGAATACGGTACGCAAGTTCAACTAGTACGGATTTTCTATAATTTTCTAACTATTTACTAAGTTTTTCATTTCATGGAAAATTTAATTCTAAAAAAAGGCATGATTTCTAAGTAGTTCATTTCATGAAAAAAATAATTCTAAGTGACCTGCTCGATATCGGCGATCTCACGGACGTTTAGGTTGCCGAGGATAGTAACATTTGTAGATGACATTTATAGGTCTGAAGTTATCAAATATCCATCAAATTATAGCTCAAAAACATGTTTCAATAAATAACCATCCGCACTAGTTGACCTTGCTTACGTGATCAACTCGGCGAGCATTTATCCACCGGACGGCACTGTACTTGGCCAAGGAAGAGCTCCGATTCTACGAGAAAGGGAACACGGTCTTCCACGACCGTTGCCGCTCTCCCTCGTAGAATCAAAGCTCCTCCTTGACGTCCGTTACCGCTCGGCAGAGAACATGCTTGCCGAGCTGAACACGGTCCGCAAGTTCAACTAGTACGGATTTTCTACAATTTTCTAACAATTTTCTAAGTTTTTCATTTCATGGAAAAATTAATTATAAGATCACATAAGCCACCGGGGACAAGGATGGCGCGTGCTCCAGCGAGGACGAGCGAGGCATGATTTTGATGAACTAATTTAACTTTTGTTTATCCAAACATATATGCAAATCATCATGTGATTTTGAGCTAAAAATGACATAAAATTATAATAAAGTCCAACATATAAAATTACACATGCATCTACATCGCAAAATGAGATAAACTACTGATAAAACATAAGAGGATTAAGTTTGTTACCTCCAAAATCGAAGAGCAACACCAATGGAGGGGGAGAGAGCAAGAACAACAGCAAGCTGAAAAACAGAGGCAGTGAGTTTGAATGGAATGGCTCGGGCTTGGGGAGGAAGAAATGAGCTGAATTATAGGCCGGGATGATTAGTCCCGGTTAGGGGTCCAAACCGGGACTAAAGATTAATCTTTATTCCCGGGGCATCACCCAAGCCAGGACTAAAAGCTTTAGTCCGGTAAACCTTTAGTCCCGGTTGGTAATACCAGCCGGGACTAAAGATTCCTGCCCCGCGGACGACCGTTGGGCAGGGACCTTTAGTCCCGGTTGGTATTACCAACCGTGACTAAAGGGTCCTTTAGTCCCGGAGAAAAAAAAAATGTTGAGGCTAATATCAAATTGGGACATCGTTCTAAAGTCTGTTCTCTAGTAGTGTCGAACACCTTGCCGCGTGCAGCCAGTGAGCACCCTTGGCCCTTCTTCGGTCGTCCCCGTGTCGCGTGCAACAGTTTGGCCCCAAAGCTTGTGGGCTCATGGCAGTCGTTCTCCTCTACTCCTTCCTCGCCGGTAGGAATGCTGCCACAGTGTCGGCGTCCCCCACAACCCGCTCGTGCCGCATCACCCACGACACACATGTCGCGCGCCTCATCTCGTCGTGGAACACCAGCTCATCGGCTAGGCTGGCGCACTCTGTCGCTACTGCGCTGAAGCCCTCCGATGAGTAGGTCGCGTGGATGCCTCCGAGCGTGCCGTGCTGTTCGGGTGAAAGCGTAGCTCAGCATCCGAATCCTACTCTCCGTGTGGCTTCCGTCCAACTGTTGTGCATGGGATTGGGATCTCGCCGTGTTCTGCTAGCGCCCAGCGGTCTCTCGCTGATGTCTGGACGCTAGTCCTGTCGTCCCTTGGCGACCTCGCCGCTCTCAAGATCCTCCAAGTCAACTCCGCGCCAGATCTGGCGGCATGGCCCCTGTCCTGAACTCCCGGCCTTGCAGCCTCCAAGAAGCAGCAAGCGCCTGGCGGCACGGTTCCTGTCCCGGGTCCCGGCAGGCCTCCAAGGCTCCAAGCTGGTACTGTGCAAGTAGCATGTTTGCATGTGTGGGCTTCGTGTTGCATGTGTTGGCATGTACAAGTCTCCAATGGGTGACGTACATGTTTGCATGGTTCTGTCTTGGTTTTTGTATTACATGTGGACATGCACGGTTCAGTTTCTTATTGCATGTTTGGGATCAACAGAGCGGGGCGACGGAGCGGGGCGTAGCGCACACGATACCCTTAGGTATTTTTTAAGCCACACAGGCAATAAACATCGAATCAAAGTAATCAGAAGCACCAAAACATGGTAAATGGCTGCGGTAATGATTCGATTTTAGGCACAGATAGAGGTTCACAGTCTAAGAACTTGAAGCAGAAACAGAGGGTTCATGACGAATTACTGGACCAAACCATTCACAAACTACTACCACGACAACACGCATCACATAGCCTCTGCACGTATCTATCAAGACTCTTAAAGAGGTATGATTTCATATCACACAAGCACGGGAGGCAATAACAAATAAAGAAACGTATCAGGACAGGATCGGATTCAGTAACAGGGTGGACGTTTATGGAAGACAGAAGATGTTGGAAGCTCCTCGTGGCAGTCCTCCTCGAGGGCACAGCAAGACGACAAAGGCGATGGCAGCAGAGGACGACAATGGTGATGCGCTATGGCGAAGCACAACCGGTGCGCGAGGGAGGGCACGAGGGCAGAGGCCGGTGCGAGCGAGGGCGAGCTCAGCTGGCGAGGGTGGGCGCTATGGCGAGGCCACAGGATTTATAAGAGCCTCTCTCTTTCCTTCTGTGTTAATTCTCTTTCCTTGAGTAAGGCGCAGGGGAGCTCGTTGCCATGTATGCTGGTGCATGCAAACATGCAATATGTATATGGATAGCACAATAATTTTCTACTTCCTATTTTGCCGTGATTCCTATTTTTCTACGGGCGAATCACAATCGTAATGAGAAAAAAATCAGAAAGGAAACCAAATACCTCCCTGGATTGAGCTGAAGGAAAAGGATAGATCATAATAGCGTAGGTTATCGATTGTATTAGCATAGTGACTCCCATGTTATACAGGCTGGCAAAAAAATCTGCACGAAGGCAAATGAGGTTTACAAATTCCTATAATATACCAGATTGAATCCGGGGAAAATAATTTCAGAATTGCATGCAGCGGCAGACAATATAATGATAAAGATGGCGTACCTGAGCATAATCAGTCTTGATCTCATTTTGTATGGAAACAGAAATATATCATAATATGCTGCATAATATAAGGGTAGGGTCAAAATGAGCTTGGATTTTTGTAAACAAAAAGGGAAATGGCATCTAATGCGGACAGGGAAGGAAGTCAGATAAAGGGCAAGGCATTGCACAAGAGATGAAATATCTTATCCCTGGCAGAGGAGAAAGATATGTAAAGTGCTTTCCAAATTAGAACCAATTAATAGTAGGGGTACATGCCAGGAACGTATTATGTGCATAAGCAAATATATTACTACAATTTTCCATTATCGCAAAGGGTAGGAAATGCAAAAAAAAAGGAAACAGGCAACTAAAACCATCTAGCTTTAGTTTACAAACAGAACTCTTGTTGGGTCAAAGGGATTAAAATATATCCCCATGTCACGGTACTAGTAATCAAAGATGTACAATAGAAGAAACACTCGTTAATAGTTAAACGCTGGAATCCGTAGCCGCAAATTGGTAAAATATGATGGCAGTTATGAGGTATCATAAAATTAGTTTAGCAATATGAGAAACACCATGACAATTTAAGGCACCTGAAGGTAAGGCGCATAGTTCGAACAACATTTAGTATCGACTAAACACAAAGAGCTAAAATCGCATGGCTCAATTCAGTCTTATTTGTGGTATAGGTGTGTAAGGCGAAGGAAATCAAGAGTAACATGCATAGACACCTATCATCTTTGGATGCAAATCATGTGTGAAACATAATCATGTAGACTATTTCATTTGGTAAAAAAAAAACAGCGCCGTTACTTTAGTGCTACTACCACAGAGGTAAAATGAGGCGGTAAACCAAAAATTTTGGCATACCGAATTCCATAGATTGTAAGCATGGCCTCGCATTGGATGGTCACCTCATTATATGTCTAGCAATGCAGAGGACCCTTGCAAGGATGCACTGGGTCTAGTAAAATGGTCGTAGCCCCCAAATAGGACATGACAAATCAATCCCAGAGCCAGACTGACACTAACATATGACAATCAAATTTGTGGTGGCAGATTATGAGGCTCTAAAATACGCTAATCCAATTTATTAACATATGACAATCAAATCTGTGGTGGCAGACTATGAGGCGGACCTAGAATACACTAATCCAATTTATGGAGATGGATTAGGAGAAGGAGAAAAGGGAAAAATTGGTACTACGTCTCACATGGGGCTTTGCCTGGACGACGCCTGGATGAGGCTGCTGCAATGGTGGATCATGGCGAATCTGGAGCCTAGCAGCACAAACAAACAGAGTGTGGCATACAAGATCGTGACACATACTTTGAGTAGTATTCATCTACTGCTGCTCCCACTACAAGCTTGGCTATGCTGTAGTGGGTGACAAGCTCGTGAAGCCCTTTGGCAACATCGTCCTTGTCAATTACTACTTTCTCACAGCAACCTGTAATATAACAATGACAATAAAAGCAGTGGAATTTCATTAAAATAATATTGAAACTTTTAATACTATTCGCTACCATCATATATAAAATTTACAAATTTGTGATCCATATATAGGACTATGGTTAAAACAGAATTGAATTGAAGATAATACATGGTACCTGTCATTGAGAGTTGACTATGGGTCTGCATTTTCCTGCAATAAATTAAATATTTTAAGGAAATGAATGAACATAAGAAAATGAGAGAAATTGTATAGATAATATTCTGTATTGAAAGAGCTGAGAATTCATACTGCATGAAACAACTAATAATATAATAATCTAATATGGACATAATATATTACACGGCACATCTCATTGTCACATGTACACATGGCAAGAACATATTCTTTAGCGAGGGCATATCTCAATTGACAAGGTTAAATAAAAGTTCATAAAGAGGACGACCCACATGGTAAAGGCATATTCAGTAAGCAAACAACCGAGGAACCTATAATTGCAATTGTTACTTATGCATCTTCCTTAATATATAGTCTGGACAGCTTCTAGAATTTGCAGACAAGACCTTTAATAGCCTGTTGAATATCGTCTTTTACCTATATTTTTGTAATCAAGTTGCAGATATAGAAACTCAGTGACCATCTAGAAGCTCTCAACCTGCACAAGGTTTTGATAGCCAATAGTAGGTTCTGAAATCATCCAAATAGCGCGATATGTTGTGCCAGCTTCTAGAATTTATAGTGATTTTCTTGTGATTTTGAGGCAGGAAGGAGTATTTCATTTGCGTGGCACAGTCTTCCTGCGTCAAGTACTCCTCCATATCTATTTTACAATCCAGGATGTAAGTTAGATATCATATGCAAGGTTCAACTCCGCCGATATCTTTTACAGTCCTAACTAAATTGGAATGAACTCTACATGGAAATTGCATAATAACATTGTAAATGTATATAGCACTCAAAAGCTTATATTCTAGAGGTGGTATAATTTAGAGTACACGTAGATACATGTCTATATTGCACTCCAGGTATTAATATAAGAAGTATGTCACTAAAAGAAATAGATTGTAGCTCCATAATTATGAGAAGATGGCCCAGAAACTAAGCATACCTTTTTTCTTTCAAAAAGCCGACAATCATCTACATCAGAACAAATGCAACTATTTTATAACCATGCCCATCGAAACCTACACATTGAAGGGAAAAAATGTGAGGCAAAACTTTGTGGCTCATTGCTATGGCAACTGCAGCGCAACCAAGCTAACACTGTGAAGGTGGAAAACGCATGGGATAGAATGATAACGGAAAGGAACTTGCATATCCATGATTAATTAAAGACAGAATTATTTCGTCCCTGGATGCTAAGATGAGTTTTGCCAAGTGCATTAATTAAATAAGTAACTCAAGCGGCAAAGGACATAAAGGGGATTTAGCGCTACCCACTCATAGATCTACTGATATGCTGAACAATATGGAGATGGGGATGTGGATTAGTGGGGAAATAACGCGTACTGCCATGAAAACGAAGAGCAGCTCTGCAAATTAAAGTTACACAGGTGTTCCCAGTGCAGGGAAACAAATAGATATATTGATATGTGCAGTAGTGAGTAATAGATGGATAGATGCGAATGCAGCACAGGAAAACTGAAAATTGGCTCAGAAGTTACAACAATATTAGTGACTATCGGAAGTACATAATGATGTGTGCATCTTCTCAGTCATTCTGATAGATCAGTTATTATTTACATAATATGGAAGAATGGTTTCCGGCTCAAATTTGAGCATCACAGAGCATCATTGTGCGGATAAGAAAAGTTTGGTTTGATAAAAGTACCGATCTATACAAGTTACTGTACAATTCCTAGATAACTCTCTACACCAATGCAAAAAAAATGTTTATTTATCTCAGAGATTACAATGGTGGATACCATCCTATCTTCTGATAATGCATACTCTCAGACTCTCGGTGCAAGCTATTGCATTAGCAATCTGATTTTGCCTATCCTTCATGTGAAGAAGCTTCCCTATAAATACTTCATCTCACCACTACATGTGATTCGGATTTGGCGCGCATTAGTTTTTGTTAGTTGGGCTCATTGACTGGGCAACATGTTACAGAAGAAACTGCAATTATTCAGTCAAAGCTTGCTGGTGTGGTGACTGGTGAGGTTCAGTTCCTGACTAACAAAAACTGAAGAACAGTGTAGCTAGGTTCTACTAATGTCGAGTCCAGTAGCTTACGACATTCAGAAATGGAACATTATTACCTACCTTTACTGCTCTGATATCAAGGTTTATTTCGAGGACCGCAAAGGATCCAAGTTGTGCTTTGTCATCAGGTCGTAGTTCATGGATGCTAGCTGAGAGATGTTCTGCACATCACAGAAAAAAAGAAGGAAAGGACAATTCAGTCATCAAAGACAATATTCAGAAAAGAAAACTCTTATGCAATGGAACATGGTATTTTTTAGATAACAGTTTACTTTGAATGAGAAGTTGGTGAAAGAATATTTCACCCGCTCCGGCGTTCTTGCTGATCTTGTTCTTCTCGGCGGGGGAAGGGAGCAACAAGTCTGTGATAATAACCGATAATAAGAAGTCATTCAGAAAATGTCCTATTTATTGTTTAGCTATTCATAACAATGTCTGCTATTTCTTTATGATATTGATATCCACTATGATGATCTAGGCTAGGAGCTGTGCTGTTCCATCAAAAGAATAGTAGTAATTTGTGTGGACGAAACTGTGAAAATTTAACATGCAAATTATGTGCCCACCAATGTATGGTCGAGCTTGACAATGTCAGTCATAGAGATACATACAATCTAAGGGGTCTGGTCCACAACATCATAATTAGGTAGAAAACAGTAGAAACAGCAAAACGCCAAGCATGAGTAAAGCAGTAAGTGAGAGTGGATCAAGATTGAGACTTCTTTTCATGGACACCACCGGCTGATAAAAATATAGATTTGCAATTATTCATGGACACCACGCAATACGAAAGAATTGCGTGATTTATATAGTAGATAGCTACATTATCAAATTATCTAAAAAAAATATTATATTCTTTGGTCAGGCAAGCCCATCTAGCAGAATAAACAAGAATACAAAATGAATATCTACTGCAAGAACAAATATATTCTTTGTGCAGCTACACCAAAATCGGTATCATAAAAACAAATGACTATTAAAGTATGAACTGCAGGAACAAACATATTTTAGCAAGGCCAATAAAAACATTCTAATGTATCTAGTAGCAGAAGGACTTAAGTTTAAGTTCAGTAGCTCCAAGCTCGATCTAATTTTTTATAACTTTTTTATAACAACAGCAGTTCGTTTAACTTACACAGAGCTACTTGTGTGCTGATTCAAGTCCACCAGCAGCTGGTGTTCGCCACTACAAGTACGGGCCACTGCAAAATTTACAAACCATCATTGACCATTATTCTGATTTGGGAACTGCATCACCATCTGACCAATGATTAGTAGTGGAGCACTCAAAATACGTACTGCTACCAATTTCGTTGGTTAAGGATCAGACACAATCATCAGCGCATGCCATAGGCAATGAAGGGGAGGCAACAAAAGGGAAGGAAAGACCGCATACCAGCACGAATGGGGTTAATGCTCATCTCGCCACCCTTCATCCTCGCGTCCACTCAGCAGTCGCCACCTCTCGCCATCCAGGCCGATCGCGCCGGATCCGCCATACGCGCTGCTTCTCACCATCCCTGCCCTGGCCGCGACCGTGACCAGGTAGCAGCGGCCGGCGGAGGGCCTGATGCCACCATGGTCGCGGGGAGCACGGCCATCGTCGGTCGAGGGGAGCAGGGCAGCGCCCCCGTCGGTCGATGGGAGTGAGGCCGCCGCCGGTCGTGGGATCGAGGGCTGGGGGAACGCACCAAGGGATGGCGGCCGCTCGACGGCGAGGACGCAGGCCACGCGACGGCGAGGACACAGGCCGCGCGACGGCGAGGAACGCCCGCGACGGCGAGGACGCCGCGAGACGGAATCGGGTGAGAAGGACGACGGGGAGCCGCTCGACGACGAGGACGGCGGTCGCTCGACGGCCACGGACGCTGGCCGCGCGAGGGGCGAGGGCGACAGTGGTGCGGGGATGGGGATGGGGAGCGGCACGCACCGCGGCGGCCCGTGGGATCCAGCGGGTCGCACGGAGAGGCGGGTATCGCTGGGGAGGCGGAGCGAAGACGAAAAAAAAGTCACGCTAAAAAATAGTCTTTGTTCTTTTTAGTCGCAGAAGACACTATGAGAAAATGGTCATGAAGGCCTTAATCAAAAAGGCCTATCCTGATTCAAAGAATACTTGATGGGCTTTTTATGGCGTCGACTTGGTTTCTTAGCCAATTTTCGGCAAGAACCAGTCCTAGGCCGCGTGCCCATATTGGTTAAAGGCCCATCTAGTCCATCAATCCGCCCTTTAAGCCCATGTCTTTGCCTAACAGAGAGGCAGCAGCGCAATCAAAAAAAAAAAAACAGAGAGGCAGCAGCATTCGGTCCATGTTACATGATAAAGCCTCCACCTTTTTTTCTTTTTTTGCATTGCATATACATCATCTCGTGGTCTATATCCATGTCTATACCCCTCTCTCTCTCTATCTATATAGAGAGAGAGGCAAAATTTCTGACACAATTTTTTTTCGTCCCGCCTAATCATGAGTGACTCCGTTTTCCCCACTGTTTTTTGTTTCCGTTCCGTCTCCGACAGTAACACGGCGTTGTTTCAGAATTCTCTTTGTTCTTTCCATGCCGTGCCCTGCTTGCACTGTTCTGCAGCCCTTTCCTTTCCGTGTCCCACTTCTGTTTTCCGTGAATACTTTTTTTCGTTTTGATGTTTCCCTTTTTTTTTCCTTTTCTTGTCCGGCTCCTGCTATTGGCCGCATAGTATCTCTGGTTTCAAATAACAAAATAAATAATCTCTACACCTAAAAAAATTATAAAATAATCATCTACCGGGTGATACCAAAAACGTATACTATCCGATCACAAAGACTATAAAAAAACTATACCAAATACGTATACTATCCAACAAATATGTATACTATCATGATGTCTTTTCTTGTCAAAATCGGCAGGGAATCGTCCACTAACCCTCTACCGGCAGAATTCATAAATGAAACTAAGTCTGATACTTGCGTGTGTCCGTGAGTTTTAATAAGATATAAAAAGTTTATCTAAAGTAAACATAATTCCCTTAAATTCACCTTAGATAGCTGAAAGTGTATTTGCCCCCTATGTGGGTTTTGGTGTATTAATGACATCCAAATTAGGGACTAATGTGATCTTAATGAGATATGTTGCAGCTATTAGTCCCATGAAAGATTCAAAGAGTTGATAAAGATGAAATGGTATCCCTCAATTCTTCAAGTTGCAAAGGCGGACGAACTCAAAACGATCTTCAAAGGTTTTAATTTTAAGTTTGAGTTTAGGATCCGCCGCACTATTAAGAGGGATGCAAATTTAATTGGTCTGAGGAAGATAGAGTGCTCAAGCATTTAAATAAAATCTAAAGAGTGACACTCTTGCACTTCACAAGCACATAGAATAAATTTCTGTGACTTTCGGTGTCGGAAGTCCCGACGTAAGTCGGAACTCCCGACAGTCGGAAGTCCCGACCTAAGCCAGGGGTCCCGGCACCTGTGCTTCTGACTGCTCGCTGTCTGTGCACGTCGGAAGTCCCGACGATCGTCGGGAGTTCCGACCGTCGGAAGTCCCGACGTTCGCCGGGAGTTCCGACACTGACCTGTCCCAAGCCGGGAGTCCCGGCCTCAGCAGTGCTGGCTGTGTGATTAACTGTGCACGTCGGAAGTCCCGACGATCGTCGGGAGTTCCGACCGTCGGAAGTCCCGACGTTTGCCGGGAGTTCCGACACTGACTTTCACCCGTGGACTTCTGACTCTTTGTGAACAGTGTTTTCTGTTGCAGTCGGAACTCCCGGGATCTGCGTCGGGACTTCCGACGTAGATCTGAACGGTTGGATTTTCACTTGGAGTATAAATACTCCTCTCTTCACTTCTAACCGTTACGGACTCATTTCACAGTTGACTCACTTCGTGCTGAACAGCTCCCAAGCAACTAAAGCACCCCTCTCCTTCCCCCTTTGCTCCAATCTTCGATTCTCTTAGTTTTTGAGTAAAAGGAGAGTGGATTAAGTGAGAGCATCACTTTGGAAAGCTTGAGCACTTGATTTCTTCGTCAAGCCGGTTGTTTTTGCGTCTATTACTCTTGGGGCTTTGCCCCTAGCCGGCTAGGCGTTGCCCTAGAGCTTCCATCTTGTGGAAGAGCCTTGGGAAGTTTGTATCACCCTTCGATTTCTTAGTGGAAAGCTCAAGTGACCTTTGTGGTCGCTTTGAGAGAGGCAAGGAGGTGGAAAAGACTCCGACCTTAGTGGTCACCTCAACAACGAGGACGTAGGAGCTCCTTTGTGGGGTTGCCGAACCTCGGGATAAATCCTTGTGTCCCGCGTGCTTGTTGTTGTTGTGATTGCTTGAGATTACTTGTTTGTGTTTGTCTCCTTGTCTCCAAAATCTCCATTTTAGGGTTTGGACTCGATCTACGGTTTGGAGGCTTTACGGCGTCAAGGGAGTGACCCAACATCTTCACCAAACCACTAGGAAGTGAGGTTGTAAGTTTATTTATCCGCAAAGTTAAATTTGGCACTGCTTTTGTAGTTCACGTAGGCGTCGGAACTGCTGACGTTTGCGCCGGAACTTCTGACAACGTCGGGAGTTCCGACCCAAACGTCGGGACTTCCGACAGTGGCTGACAAATTTGAACTTAGCATTTGCAGTAAATTTTTAGATACGCCTATTCACCCCCCCTCTAGGCATTGTTAGATCCTTTCAATTGGTATCAGAGCAAGGTCTTCTCTTTGCGCTTCACCGCGTGAGAAGAAACAATGTCGGAGTCCGATAAGATGCAAGCCATTGCCATCGAAATGGCCAAGAAAATAGCTGAAGAGTTGATGAGTACTCAAGCCAAGATCTTTCAAGATGAAATGAAAAAGATGCAAGATGAGATGAGCAAGTTGAAGGAAGAATTAAGCAAGAAGGTTGATGATGCAATAAGTGGCAAGAATGATATTAGTGACAAGAATGAAGCAAACAAAGATGCCGCTAGTGATATTGGAGCCGGTGAGCATGCTCATGGAAAAGGTATATATTCACACATGAGTTTTGACTATGGACAAATCATGAAAAATTCAACACTCCATACTCCGTCCGTCAATATTGGCAAGCCACCTCACTTTGATGGAACAAGATACACCGATTGGTCTTACAAGATGAAGATGCATCTAATAGCCGCAAGACTTTGGGAAGTTGTGGATGTTGGTGTGATGATTCCTACCGATGAAGATAGAGAGATAACTCCGGAAGAAGTGCACAACCTTCATCAAAATGCACAAGCCGTAGCATTGCTTGTGTCAAGCTTAGCTCCGGATGAGTTTAGAAAAGTAAATGGAATGGAAAGTGCAAAGCAAATTTGGGATACTTTGAAAGTATCATTTGAAGGAGATATAAGTGTGAGGAAAGGCAACATAGAGTTACTTCATGGTGAATTGGAAAGATTTGTATTCTTGCAAAATGAAACAACACAATCCATGTTTGATAGGCTCATGGCATTGGTCAACCGCATAAGAGCTCTTGGTAGCAACGAATGGGATGACAACAAAGTTGCTAGAAAGATGTTGAGAACCTATAGAGCCAAGAACAACATGCTAGCGTCCGTGATCATGGAAAGGCCCGGTTATGATGAGATGACACCTCAAGAAGTTCTTTCAAAGCTCAAGCATCATGAGTGTCTAGATGAAGATGCAATCAATGCTCACAATCAAAATCCTAATGCAATGGGATTCAACAAGAGTGTCGCCCTTAAAGCAACTCAACAACATGAAGGTCAAGTTTCAAGTCAAGAAAAGAAGAAGAAAGTGAAGGATGATTCCTCAAGTGGAGAAGAAGATTCCGATGCGGAGGTTGCATTTGTGATTAGAAATCTTAGAAAGTTTATGAAGAAGAAAAGCAATCGCAAGACCTATGGTGATGGTAAGAGAAGGTTCAAAAAGAGATTTTGCTATGGATGTGGTCAAGTTGGTCACTTCATAGCCGATTGTCCTAATGAGAAAAAGAAGCACAAGCATGACAAGGATGAAGATAAGAAGAACAAAAGCAAGAAGAGAGGTGAAGCTCATATTGGGGAAGAATGGGAGTCAAGTGATAGTAACTCAAGTGATGATGAGAAGAAGAAGAAGGGAGCCGCAAACATCGCCATCCACCACTCTTCTTCACCGACCATGATCCTCCCCGACTCAACTTCACCACCAAAGCTCTTCGCCAACCTATCTTCACCACCGAGGCTCTTCTCCAACCTCATCGACAACGACTACTACACTCCAACTTGTCTCATGGCAAAAGGGGAGAAGGTACATACTACACCCGTTTCCTCTAGTGATGAGTATGATAGTTGTGATGATAACATAGAAGAAATTGAAGCAACCATGATAAAGAAATTTGGTAAAAAGGCATTCACTAAAATAAAAATGCTAATGAAGAAATTAGAGAAGAGGGATAGATGCTTAGAGTTGCAAGGAGATATAATTACTCAAGAGAGAGAGAAAATCCTTGCACTTGAAGCATCTATCGCCGAGGAAAAGATGAAGGTTGAGAAGTTAACCGTTGAATTGTCTTTAGCCAATGACTCAATTGGGAAATTGACTAAGGAACATTCCTCGGTTAATGATCAAATAGCTAGCCTTAAGAATGAAAAGAGTATAGCTCAAGAAAGCCTCACAAGCTTGAAAGAAAAATATCAAAATCTTGAGCTAAACTATAGTACTCTTTGGGCTAGCACTTCAACTTCTCCTAAGGCAACCAAAGTCTCTAATGTCTCCACTAGTGATGGTTGTAAAAGATGCTATAAAATTGATGTAAATGCATATGCAACTAACCTTGTTGAGTTAGAGAAGAAAAACAAGGAGATTCATAGGTTGGAGATGATATTGAAGAATGGGTGTAAGTGTCAAGAGCAATCTAACAAGACTATATACAAGTCATCAAGGCACCCATCAATCAAGGAAGGCATTGGCTACAATAGGTATGATGGAAAGGCAAATGGAAGGAATATAATAAATGGTGTGCCTTGTGTGAAGTTCAACAAGGGCGTTGCTCTTGATGAGCTTATATGCAAGGCCAACAACAAGGTATACATTCCAAAGATTCAACCTACAAATACCAAGACAATCAAGACAAAGCAATCCTATGTCCTCAAGCCACAAGCACCACTTCCACGGTGCTATGCTAGTGACTATATGTGTTGTTGGGGCAAGGATGGCAAGATTGTGGTTAAGTATGTTGGTGCCCAAAAGAGAAAGGAAATTATGAGAAGTGTTTGGGTGCCCAAGTTTTATGTGACTAACCCCTTAGGACCCAAATCTTTTTGGGTACCTAAAACAAAAGCATAATTTGTTTTTGTAGGAATATTCCTCCGGTGGAACAAGTTGGGTGTTGGATAGTGGATGCACCAATCATATGACCGGAGAGAAGGACATGTTCACATCATTTCAACCAAGTCATGATCAAAGTGGAAATATTGTGTTTGGTGACAATGGAAAAGGTGAAGTACTCGGTTTGGGTAAAATTGCAATATCAAATGATAATTCCATTTCCAATGTCTTACTTGTGAATTCGTTGAGATACAATTTGTTGTCCGTTTCACAACTTTGTGAGATGGGTTACAATTGTCTCTTTACGGATAAGGGTGTGGAAGTCTATAGAAGGGAGGATTCCTCTATTGCATTTACGGGTCATTTAAAGGGGAAACTCTATCTAGTTGATTTCACATCAAATAGAGTAAATCCCGAGACTTGTTTAATGGCAAAATCTAGCATGGGTTGGTTATGGCATCGCCGACTTGCCCATGTTGGGATGAGGAACTTGGCCAAACTTCAAAAAGGCGAACACATCCTTGGACTAACAAATGTTTCTTTTGAGAAAGATAGGATTTGTAGCGCATGCCAAGCGGGAAAACAAGTTGGAGCTAAACATCCCGCCAAGAATGTTGTGACAACCGAAAGGCCATTGGAATTGCTTCACATGGACATATTTGGACCCGTCGCTTATATAAGCATTGGTGGTAACAAATATGGTTTTGTAATTGTTGATGATTATTCTCGTTTCACTTGGGTATTCTTTTTGCGTGAAAAGAGTGAAGTCCAAGGAATCTTCAAGAAGTTTGCTAAAAGAGCCCAAAATGAGTTTGATGTCAAAATCAAGAGAGTTAGAAGTGACAACGGGACGGAGTTCAAGAACACCAACATTGAAGAGTTTCTTGATGTAGAAGGGGTCAAGCATGAGTTTTCGGTTCCATACACTCCACAACAAAATGGTGTTGTGGAGAGGAAGAACCGAACGCTCATAGAAGCCGCAAGAGCAATGTTAGATGAGTACAAGACCCCAACTAATTATTGGGCGGAAGCGGTCAACACGGCATGTCATGCCATCAACCGCTTATATCTTCACAAGATAAGAGAAAAGACCGCCTACGAACTTCTAACCGGTAAAAAGCCTAAGGTGCACTACTTTAGAGTTTTTGGATCTAAGTGTTTCATACTTAACAAGAAATCCAAAAGTTCTAAGTTTGCACCAAAGGTTGATGAAGGTTTCATGCTTGGTTATGGTACTAATGAACATGGATATCGTGTTTTCAATAAAACCACCGGTTTGATTGAAATCGCGGTAGACGTGACTTTTGATGAAGCCGACGGCTCTCAAAAAGAGCAAGTCAATGTTGAGAATGTAGGTAATGAAGAAGCTCCACACGAAGCAATCAAGAAGCTTGCTATTGGTGAAGTAAAGCCCGTTGAAGACGAAGATGAAGACCATGTTGTGCATGATGATCTTGATCCAACCATTCATCATGTTTCATCCAATGAACATGGTGAAGCTTCCGCAACAAGAAATAATCAAGATGGGAGATCAAATGAAGCACAAGATCATTCTCGTGAAGATGGTGTCAACAATGAGCGAGCTCAATCACAACTCAACAATGAAGAAAGAAGTGAAGTCAACCCTCCACTAGCTCATGATTGTAATCTTCCAATCGATCATGACCGTGATGATGATGATGATGATGGCCCTATCCAAAGATCAACACAAGTGCCACATCCTAGAGTGCATCAATCCATTCAACGGGATCATCCCGTTGATAACATATTGGGGAGCATTCGACGAGGGGTAACTACACGTTCTCGTTTAGCAAGTTTTTGTGAATATTACTCGTTTGTTTCTCCTTTGGAACCTCGTAGGGTGGAAGAGGCACTTGATGATCCGGATTGGATGATAGCTATGCAAGAGGAGTTGAATAACTTCACTCGGAATGAAGTCTGGTCCTTGGTGGAAAGGCCCAAGCAAAATGTGATTGGAACCAAGTGGGTTTTCCGCAACAAGCAAGATGAGCATGGCGTGGTAACAAGGAACAAGGCAAGGTTGGTGGCTCAAGGATTCACTCAAATTGAAGGCTTGGATTTTGGGGAGACCTATGCACCGGTGGCTAGGCTAGAATCAATTCGTATTCTACTTGCCTATGCCGCTCATCATGACTTCAAGCTATATCAAATGGACGTGAAGAGTGCATTTCTCAACGGCCCCCTATCCGAGTTGGTGTATGTAGAGCAACCACCGGGCTTTGAAGACCTCAAGTATCCAAACCACGTCTACAAGCTCGACAAGGCACTCTATGGGCTCAAACAAGCCCCTAGAGCTTGGTATGATTGTTTAAAGGATTTCCTACTCAAACAAGGTTTTGAGATAGGAAAGGCCGATGCTACTTTGTTTACTCGCAAAGTCAATAATGATATCTTTGTTTGCCAAATATATGTCGATGACATAATATTTGGTAGTACTAATGTGGCTTTTTGTGAGGAATTTAGTAGGATTATGACAAATAGGTTCGAGATGTCCATGATGGGAGAGTTGAAGTTCTTTCTTGGATTTCAAATCAAGCAACTCAAGGATGGCACGTTCATAAGTCAAACCAAGTACACCAATGACATGTTGAACAAGTTTAACTTGGACAAGGCCAAGCCCATCAAGACACCCATGCCAACCAATGGACATCTTGATCTTGATCAAGGAGGAAAGGACGTCGATCAAAAGGTATATCGCTCCATGATTGGATCACTCCTTTACCTTTGTGCATCTAGGCCCGATATTATGCTTAGCGTGTGCATGTGTGCAAGATTTCAAGCTAATCCGAAAGAATGTCATTTGATGGCCGTTAAGAGAATTTTTCGGTATTTAGTGCACACTCCTAATCTTGGCTTGTGGTATCCTAAGGGCTCCACTTTTGAGTTACTTGGCTATTCCGATTCGGATTATGCCGGTTGCAAAGTAACCCGAAAGAGTACTACCGGAACTTGCCAATTTATTGGTCGTTCCTTGGTGTCTTGGAGCTCTAAGAAGCAAAATTCCGTTGCTTTGTCCACCGCCGAAGCCGAGTATGTGGCGGCCGGCGCTTGCTGTGCCCAACTACTTTGGATGAAGCAAACTCTAAAGGACTTTGGATGTGAGTTAACCAAGATTCCACTTTTGTGTGACAACGAGAGTGCCATTAAGTTGGCAAACAACCCCGTAAACCACTCTCGAACTAAGCACATAGACATCCGGCATCATTTTTTGAGAGACCACGAAGCCAAAGGAGATATCGCCATTCATCATGTGAGCACCGAAAAACAATTAGCCGATATCTTCACAAAGCCCCTAGATGAGTCAAGATTTTGTGCTTTGAGGAGTGAACTAAATATCATTGATTCTCGTAACGTGGCTTGATCCCTTGCACACAAATTTTGTTTGATCTAGTTAGGAGAAAAGGATTGTGAAAACATTGTGTGCCACTTTCAAAAACTACTTTGTAATTTTCATGAGTGACTATTGTTTTGTATTGGATAAATGAAATCTAGTCACCTGTGAAAATATGTGTGTCCATCATATTGTTGCCCCACATGGCAGAGCGCGTGCAGGTTAAGGTGTTTTTCTGTTTCCCTGCGTCGGAAGTCCCGACATTCGTCGGAAGTCCCGACGGCCGGGAGTCCCGGCTCGCGCCGGAAGTCCCGACTGCCGGAAGTCCCGGCGTACGCCGGGAGTTCCGACGCAGATCTGACTGTGCCGATCCGTTACTCACCTCTTTTATAACCGGCCCCGTTTTGTTTTACTGCGGTTTCTTTTCCTCTACCGACGCCGACGCCGCCTTGGCTCCTCCTCGCGCCGCCCTATTGCGCCCTCCCCTTCCACCGCCGCCCCACCTCGTCCTCCGGCCTCCTTCTTTCTTCCACCGCCGCCGGAGGTCTTGCCGGTAGTGCCGACCGGCTTCCCTCCCTTCCTCCCTCCTTCCACCGCCCGTGCTCTCGTTTTCTTCGGATTGGGGTGTTCTTGTCGTTGGTGTGGAGGAGATTCCATTGGTGGAGGAGTTTGTGCCCGTGGATTTGTTCGTCGTCGACTGCGATTCTTTTCATCTCCTCCGTTCTCGTTTCAAGGTACTACCATGGTGTTCTAACCCTAACTCCAATGTACCTCTTGTTTTGCCTCTATTCTTTCTTCCTCTCTACTCCTCTATCTCCCTTGTTTGGATGTGTGTTGTGCTTTGAAGCCTCATGAATGGGATGGTCAATTTGGGCGTCGGAGGTCCCGGTGGCCGTCGGCGGTTCTGACCGTCGGTACTCCCGACGTCAGGCCGGGACTTCCGACTGTCGGAAGTCCCGACCTTAGCCGGAACTCCCGACCCTAGGATGACCTCTCCATTCATGTTTCTTCACTTCTCAATGCTCGTTCGCGTCTCCGTGTATTGTTTCTTAGTTCCCCTTTGTATTCTTCGCAGCCATGGAGGGTGGTGGCAGTCCCTCGCGCCATCGGGAAAAGCGTTCCAAGAAGAATCAAGATCGTGCTGCTGTTCCTAAGCCGCCCGGCCGCACTAAGGCGTCTTACTCGCGTGGTGGTGCTGGTGGTTCCCGTGGCCGTGGCCGTGGCGGCCAGGGGTCTTCTGCTGCTGCCCCTCCCCCAGCTCCTGCTCCCGTTGGGGCTGAGCCGATGGTTGATGAAGAAGAGGAAGCGCTGGATCGTGCCGGACGCACCATTGCTGTTCCACCGCTTCGCACCCCGACTCGTGGTCCGCCGGGGACATTTCAGCTTGTTCCATTCACCGATGTGTCGCCGGTCATGAGGGAGCCCTCCATGGCTCCGAATCCGGCTGATGGATGGACGCCTCCCCTTCCAGTGGATTATCGTCACCGAGTCAAGGACATCCGGTACAACAGGGCAAGGAATCTGTATGCAGAGGATGAGAAAGATCTCCGCCTTGAGTATCGTTTCTGGCACCCCTTCCATTATGATTTCTATGATTCCATTCTTTATCGGAAGTTTTTGAAGAAGAAGGAGCCACCGGTTCTTCAGATGAAATGCATTGATGCATATTATCTTGGCAAGTACAAGGAACCCGAGCTGGAGCAGATGGTTCGAGATATACAATCAATGGGGCTGTCTTACCTGCTAGCGTTTCGGAAGAATTGGAACAATGAGCTGATTTGTCAGTTTTATGCTTCTTATCATCATGAGAGAGACCAGACCGGTGCTGTGGACATTATTCACTGGACCACGGAAGGCAAGCACTATAAGGTGGACTTTGTCAATTTCTCTCGCCTTCTTGGCTTGGGTCACAGCGACCGGACTGCAAATCAGTTGACTGAGTATGAGGATCTTGCTTTGGAGGAATATCAACATATGTATCTTGAGGGCCACAGGGCTGATGGACAGACCGCTTTTCTGAAGCCATATTACTATGTTCTGAACAACATCTTGAGACAGATATTGTATCCGAAGGTAGGTGACTCCACCTTTCTTCGTGATGATTCACAGAAGGTGCTTCAGCGATTTGGAGATGAGTTTGAGAAGTTCTCCATCAGCCGCTATATATGGTATAAGATTCATGATGCTTCTGAGGATCCGGTGAAGCACCTGCCCTATGCACCGTACATCATGCATATCATAGAGCATGTATCTGGCATCCGTTTTCCCTATGATTCTGAGCATAAGGTCCTCAAGATATCCAACAAGACCTCTATCATTGCTGCTAGAGAACTAAAAGAAAAAGCTGAGGCAGTCCGTGCCCCTGGGAAAGGTCCTTCGGGCTCTCGCTCTCGCCGTGGTGCTGCCACCACTGCTGCTGCTGCTGCTGCTCGGTCATCCAGTGACGAGCCCCTCTCTTCGTCCTCCTCCGGAAAGAAGCCCAGCAAGTTCAAGTTTCTAATGACCTACATGTTTGGACAGTGTTGTGCTAGTGCTCAGCGTGAGCATGACATGCAAGAGAGGCTATATCGATTGGAGCAGCAAGCAGGAATTGTATCTTCTCCTCCGCCGCCATTTGTGCCTCCTCGTGATCCGTTGGCTTTATATGATGAGGCTTGTGCGGCGTACGCCGATGATGCTTCTTCTCGCCCACATGGCAAAGGGAAAGCAACTGAAGAGGATGAGGAATATCAAGAAGAAGATGATGACGACGACGACGATGGTGAGGAAGGTGACCAAGGCGACGATGATGACTACGACGACGAGTAGTTGGTTTCTCATGCGGCCTACCCCTTTTGGCACTTGTTGACAAAGGGGGAGTGTTAGGCTTTGATTTATTGTAATAAGTTAGTTGGTCTTTATGTTCGGGAACTTTAAAACCTTTAGCGTGTATGAACTTTGTCGTGTGGTGGCAACCGTGTGATGGACAACTATCTATTTATATGTGTGATGGATGATTGTAGGATAAGTAATGTTTTAATCTATCTTATTTGCTTGTGCTTATCTCTACTTGTCATGATGGATGTTTTTTGTATGGCCATGTATTGCTTCAAGTTTCTACTTTGAAATCTTGGCCATCATATTTACTTGTTGTGTGAAATAACATGTCATATTGCATCTCTTTTCACGTATACATACTTGTTCACACACACTTGTTGCACCCCACGGATTGCAAAATTTAGGGGGAGCTTTTGTCTTGATGTATGCAAATCATGTATAGATGACTCTAAATGAAATTCAAATTCTTGCATACATCAAGGGGGAGCTCTTCATAAATTTTGGGGTTCAAAAGCTTAAATTCTTTCATTCCTATAAAAGCCTAAGTTGGTTGTCATCAATTACCAAAAAGGGGGAGATTGAAAGTGTATTTGCCCCCTATGTGGGTTTTGGTGTATTAATGACATCCAAATTAGGGACTAATGTGATCTTAATGAGATATGTTGCAGCTATTAGTCCCATGAAAGATTCAAAGAGTTGATAAAGATGAAATGGTATCCCTCAATTCTTCAAGTTGCAAAGGCGGACGAACTCAAAACGATCTTCAAAGGTTTTAATTTTAAGTTTGAGTTTAGGATCCGCCGCACTATTAAGAGGGATGCAAATTTAATTGGTCTGAGGAAGATAGAGTGCTCAAGCATTTAAATAAAATCTAAAGAGTGACACTCTTGCACTTCACAAGCACATAGAATAAATTTCTGTGACTTTCGGTGTCGGAAGTCCCGACGTAAGTCGGAACTCCCGACAGTCGGAAGTCCCGACCTAAGCCAGGGGTCCCGGCACCTGTGCTTCTGACTGCTCGCTGTCTGTGCACGTCGGAAGTCCCGACGATCGTCGGGAGTTCCGACCGTCGGAAGTCCCGACGTTCGCCGGGAGTTCCGACACTGACCTGTCCCAAGCCGGGAGTCCCGGCCTCAGCAGTGCTGGCTGTGTGATTAACTGTGCACGTCGGAAGTCCCGACGATCGTCGGGAGTTCCGACCGTCGGAAGTCCCGACGTTTGCCGGGAGTTCCGACACTGACTTTCACCCGTGGACTTCTGACTCTTTGTGAACAGTGTTTTCTGTTGCAGTCGGAACTCCCGGGATCTGCGTCGGGACTTCCGACGTAGATCTGAACGGTTGGATTTTCACTTGGAGTATAAATACTCCTCTCTTCACTTCTAACCGTTACGGACTCATTTCACAGTTGACTCACTTCGTGCTGAACAGCTCCCAAGCAACTAAAGCACCCCTCTCCTTCCCCCTTTGCTCCAATCTTCGATTCTCTTAGTTTTTGAGTAAAAGGAGAGTGGATTAAGTGAGAGCATCACTTTGGAAAGCTTGAGCACTTGATTTCTTCGTCAAGCCGGTTGTTTTTGCGTCTATTACTCTTGGGGCTTTGCCCCTAGCCGGCTAGGCGTTGCCCTAGAGCTTCCATCTTGTGGAAGAGCCTTGGGAAGTTTGTATCACCCTTCGATTTCTTAGTGGAAAGCTCAAGTGACCTTTGTGGTCGCTTTGAGAGAGGCAAGGAGGTGGAAAAGACTCCGACCTTAGTGGTCACCTCAACAACGAGGACGTAGGAGCTCCTTTGTGGGGTTGCCGAACCTCGGGATAAATCCTTGTGTCCCGCGTGCTTGTTGTTGTTGTGATTGCTTGAGATTACTTGTTTGTGTTTGTCTCCTTGTCTCCAAAATCTCCATTTTAGGGTTTGGACTCGATCTACGGTTTGGAGGCTTTACGGCGTCAAGGGAGTGACCCAACATCTTCACCAAACCACTAGGAAGTGAGGTTGTAAGTTTATTTATCCGCAAAGTTAAATTTGGCACTGCTTTTGTAGTTCACGTAGGCGTCGGAACTGCTGACGTTTGCGCCGGAACTTCTGACAACGTCGGGAGTTCCGACCCAAACGTCGGGACTTCCGACAGTGGCTGACAAATTTGAACTTAGCATTTGCAGTAAATTTTTAGATACGCCTATTCACCCCCCCTCTAGGCATTGTTAGATCCTTTCAATAGCTGTGGTGAACACACGTGTTGTCCTATAAAATAGATCTAGTCGATTTCAAGTAATCATGTAAACATCAATATTCATCCTTCACTCGACACGCGTTCGTGTTATACCCGGTTCTGATACGAAGACCAAATCTATGTGTCTGTGTCCGATACAAAGTCTTCAAAGCTCACACGTTCGTGTCCTACCCGAATCTAAAGACAAAATCTACCAAATCTATGTGTCCACGTCCTATACAAAGTCTTCAAAGCTCACGCGCTCGCTTCCTACCCGATTCTAAACACAAAATCTACATGTCTGCATCCAATACAAAGTCCTCGTAGCTTACACGTTGATATCCAATCACTAAGGTCCACTTAAAATTTTTTGGAACCCGTGCAACACACATGCATTTATCTAGTAAATACAAAATTATGGATCGTTGCACCTTTCATCTTTTTCTATAATAAATAAATATTCTCACCACTAAATTATTAATGTAGTTTTGATTTTGAATCTGTATACCTAATAAATAGCCAAAATTTATATGATAGTAATTTTGTTCTACCTGTCGTATTTGACTCGGTCTGGTTCCCGCGTCATCCGACTCCATCATGTATAATCGATTTTTACGAACCGTCCATAATTTCTTCCATTGTTCTCCGTTGCAGTTTTTTCCCGAACCTATATACCCCCACCGGCCCTACGCTTGGGCTCACGCGTTTCACCGGCGGCGCACGCCACTCCTCAAATGCTCGCACCTTGTCGGCTCCAAGCCCTCACCACGCCGTGCCACCGCGCAGGCTCCGGGCCTCGTCAGCTAAGCGTGCGCCAGGACTTTCTGGGCCACGCCAGCCGCACGCGCCACGCGGCTCGCCGGACCCTGCGCTGTGCCTGCCTGCCGTATTCGCTCTTCGCTCCACCACCCGCTCCGCCGCCGTACGTGATCATCTCGCATTTGTTGTGACATTTGAGGAAGGTTACGGGTTGGAGAGAGAGAAAGATAGTGGAGGACACATGTGTTAAAAAGATAGTGGAGGACGCATTTGACATCTCGCATATGACAGAACTCTAAAGATGGGGAATGTGTTAATAACAACTTAGGCCTTGTTTAGATGCCATCCAAATTCTAAGTTTTTTTACTCTCTCTCCATTACATCAATTTTTAGCAGCTTGCATGGAGTATTAAATGTAGGTAAAAAAATAACTAATTACACAGTTTAGTTAGAAATCACGAGATGAATCTTTTGAGCCTAGTTGGTCCACGATTGGACAATATTTGCCAAATAAGACGAAAGTGGTACTATTCATCGGGTTCACTTTTTTTGCAAAGTGAACGAGGCCTTAAGAGTAAAAACAATGACCCGTTGTAACGCAAGGACACTTTTGCCAGTGATATGATAATAAAAAAGGATTTTACGATGCACATGCACTAGCACGACCGTTCGAGATGTCGTCTCCTAACAATAATCTAACAAAAACACACGCATCATCAGCTTGGGGCTGAGTGCACAATGAACCACACCAGTTGACCTACTAGAAAGCCAAATCCGTCCACTATTTCCCCCCTTGTCGATCAAAATCACACACGCGGCGCATCTTGTACCCGATCTCTGCATTCATCATTCATGCACTTCTCGTGGTCGGGGGCAAGCAGCAAAGCATCATTCCCGTGCCTAAACCACTAGGACGACCCCGCACGCTGCACTGCCACTGCTCCTGGAAAGAAAACTGGTCAAATTCGCTGCGCCGGCCTGGCCACCTGTCGATCTAGAAATTCCACGCTCGGTTTGCCCGGCCGTTAGTTTACAGCTCGTTATTGCCTCTTTCACGATTTGTCTATTGGAAGGATACGTTGTATCCAGTGGTGACGATTGACGGCGCACGCAGAGGGATCTGTACCCTCGCAACATCTGATGCATGATCCACCACCCCAATCTTCCAAGCCATCCTTGCAGTTCAGCTGAAGCTGGAATCTTTTGGCATTTCTCTCTGTGCGGAGAAAGAGCATCACCTTCCTTGGTGCACGCATTTGATTCCCAAACAGATAGCGTCCATCCATCCACGACCACGAGCCTCCAGCTTGCGGTGGATTGGAGTTTGGTATCAGTAATTTTCAGCAATTCCCGATTCCGTTGACAAAAGGGTCGCCCAGCCCTGGTTTCATCTCCGGATCTCTATCTAATAATGGCTAGTCACTTATCGGCAGACGGGTTCCTTTCCTTGTCTTCACTGGCATAAGTATGATTACTGGTCCCGATGTTTGACGTCAGTGCTTTTGTCACTGGTGTGTTTTCACTGTCAGTTTGCAGCCGGTAGAAGGAGCGGGGGCAGTAGGTTGGACGCGCAAATGCCATGGCCCATGGCGCCGCCAGCATCATCATTTTTCTAACCTCCTAGTGCGAACCGACCTCAGGAACAACCGAACGATGATGCAGTTATTAGTTGTGCGTGTGGTTGCATTGTGGTATCCTACATCTATCGTCGCAAAAGAACTCCATTATGCCTCCGCCTACCTCGCCTGACAACTGTCCGGCTCTCCACCGAGGAGGCGGGCAACAAAATGTCGATGCGTTAGCTGCTGCGTTTCTTTTTCTTTTTTCCTCTCTGACTATGCAAACAAACGCGATATCATTAGTTGCGAATCGAAAGGGCCACTAGTAGTAGCAAGAGAAAAGGCGGAAGAGGAATTGATGCTTGAGTGGATGGAGCACATCGCAGGCAGGAGGATGTGTATGTCTTGAGGCTCTTCGGTCTTCGCTGTGCTGCTAGCAGTCTGGCACATTAATCTGAGTACTCTACAATATCGCTGAACATTTCTTCAGAAAACCCTACTCCCACACAGCTGAGCTGGCACTTTGGGCCCAACCTTGGTCGCAATATTGAGCAGCACGGATGAAATGGAATGGAGTTGGAGCCGATGACAATCAGTTCCCGGCAGCCTGTTCCGGGTTCAGGGAGGGCCTGAACCTGATGTGATGTAGACATTATTTAGATGCACACGTATTTATGAATTGAAATCATGCATCAAACAAAGTCCCGTAGGCGTAATTACCTCCACCAGCACCATCCTCGTGTTGCGCAGTTCACATTAAAATCCAGTCAATTCAGCTCGGGATTTCGTTCAGTTCAGGGTACGGGTTCGGTAATAAAGGCGCCGGCATCGGTCTGGGTCGTGGGCGGGCCGTAAATGTAATGGCTGGTTATTCATACACGTTCCTGCAGTGTCATCAGCGTGTACGTTTTGCCAAGAAAGGCCGCTCCGGGCGCAGAGGACCTAGCTGCCGGTAGACGTGGATTCATTATTCGAGCCGGGCTGCCAGAGGCAACGTGAGCAGAGGAGCAGCAGCAGCTGCTACAAGCTTTAGGCCTCGTTCGGTTGTTCCGGAACGAGATTAGGATTCGTTTTGGCTATTTAATCGCTATATAAATTAGCCTATCCTTCCGTGTGGAAATCTTCCATGCCACGAGTCCGAGAAAAATGAACGGGCCCTTAGCGATAATGGCGCTGCTCTCGATCCAGGAAATAAAGAACCCTTATCAGAACTCTCCTTTCCGTGCTCATTGCTGTAGTGTAGGTGAGAGTTTGTTGGTTTGCCGACTTGCGTTGGTTGGGCAAGTAATAGGTAGCGGTACATGTACATGCGTATCTGATTGATGAGCCCAAACAAATGAAACGCGATGGAGTAGGAGTACATGACAAGGTCCACGACGGGCTTGGGGTGTCACGCCGTTTGTCGTTGACACCTCAGAGCGCGCGCTGGCTGCAGCGATCGACGACGGACGTGTACTGTACACCTCAAAGCCGGCCGGGCACGGGCACCAACAGGTGAGGCGAACGATTCGTCGTCGCGTGCTTGAGCCGCTCTTGGATCTCATCGACCAACCCAACACCTATGCGTCGTCATGTCATCTTTCTGCCTCGAGATCCACAGGAAAAGGGTCTCGCCTGAGAGCCCACCCCGTCAGCCTGCTGTCGATCGCGGAATCGTAGTAGTGCAGGTACTTGTCACCACTCACGAACTCACGATTCCAACTCCCTCGGTCCCGCTCGCGCTTGTCTTCATTTTGCTCGCCTCCCAGTGCAGTGCGAGTGCATTGTCCAGCGGAGATGGCGACCGCGGCTGTCGTCTGTCGAGCCGAACGCCCGAGCGCACACCTCTCAACCGTCCACCGCCGTCCGTATGCATGCGGATGATGCGATAACAATCGCCGGATGCGGGAATCCTTTTTTCCTCTGGGTGGCTTTGCGTGTCCTACATTGCACACAGCACCTAATAACCCTGCACGGTGCCGTACGCAAGCGATCGAGTTGCGGTGGTTCGTCTCGATCGTCGATCACCGGTAGGCGGCTGCTAGCTTGTCTGGACGGGCCTCCTGCCCTCGTGTTGGCATGACCAAAGATAATGCATCGCCCAACTCCAACTGGCCTGGTGGGTTACTTCCTCGAGGCCCTTGTCGTGTCCATGCATGGCGCCCATATCTTGACTTTGCCGTGCCGTACACTCCCCATATAGTACGTACAATGTCTCGAGACAAAGACACGTGGGAGATCTTGAGCAATTACTCTGGGGGTTACGAGTTACTGGCATTATTTTGTGTCACTCTCCCCTGTGGTACTATACTACTATAATTACTTGTTATCTCTCACGCAACGCAAGCAGCACCTGATGACAGGGAAAAACGAAGGGATGAGCATGCGCGTGCAGCGGAGCACCAGCACACCTGCACAAAAAGGAAGGCGCAGGCACAACCAGAGAAACGATCCGCCGGCACCGCTCGGACGGAGGCACAACAAAACACCAGTGACCAGCCCGGCAGCCCCGGAACGGCGAGCGTGCGCACGCGGGTCGCCCGCCGCCCACGAGGCCCGCCTCATCCCAAGCACGAGTCGGTGAAGACAGGTTGCGCTCCAAGGAGAAGGAATTGCTTCTTTATTTTTTTTATTAGGAAGGTCCGGAGATCCAAGGAATTACTAGGCCAGACAGATGTTGACGTTGGCATATATCGCAGGCTCAGAGAAAGAAACAACAAAGTGCGGTATAGCTAGCTGTAGCTTTCGTTCTCGCACATCGTCCCAACAACCGCGCGGCGATTAAGGGTGTGTTTAGATGCTCCTGGAATGGTAAACTTTTGTCCTTAATTTTTTGCTGTAAAACTTTTGGCATTTGATGTTTAGATGTATGGCAAAACTTTAGTCGTGCAAACACAACACGCGCTCCCAAGATGTTTTTTTTCTAGTTTTGGGCCTCTCGGGCCCTAAATACTAAAAGTTTTACAGCCTAAGTTTTGCTGTTTTTGTTTATGGTGTTTAGATCTATTTTGCCAAAAGATGAAATAAAACAACAAAAGTTTTGACCAAAATGGGAACTAAACATGCCCTCAATGCAAGAGGCAAACAAAACACAAGAGATTTCTAGCGGAAGCCACACCCGCGGCTCGCAAATCCCCTCTCTTCGGATATTTCGGCTTGATGCCTCCCTCCCACCGGACGCCGCTAGCATAGCTGCAGGACGTTTTTTTTTCTCAAGTGCAAGCCAGCCGTGGTGCCTGCCATGCCTGATGGAGTGCTGGGCGTGTGGCCTGTGGAATTGCATACCGCCCTACAGTATTGTGTGACTGGAAGGTCAAGAACTCGTGCAGTCTTCCTGGATCGGTGCGACGGTGCCGCACACCCATCCGCCGGCCGGCCAGACTGCTGCGCGGCACACAGAGGCCAGAAAGCGCGGGAACGAACGGTCGCCCCCCGGGGGCAGTGGGCACCCACCGCCAGACACCGACCCCACTGCTACTACTACTACTAACTTTGAATCAGCCCATCAGTGCGGGTGGGCCCGCGGCGGCCCAACTTCCCACCAAAGCCCGAGATCCCGTGACCGGTTGCGATCATGCATGCGATCCGGGCATCCCGCTCCTGCCGTGGGCGGTTGCGGTTGCGCTCCCGCCCAATTGTTGCCCAAGCCTGCAACCGCACGCCGCCGCGCCGCGCGACACCCCCCCCATCCATCTCCTTTCCTCCTTCCAAGACTCCGCTCCCCAGTCCCCAGTCCCCACCACCTCTCTCTGACTGCGCCTGCGCGGCGAACAACCGACAGGGCAGCCGCGACGCGCGCCCGTACGCCCGATCGGGATCGCACGACGCGGCCGGCGACGGCCGCGTACGTACGATGGCGATTGGCGACTGGCGATCGTCACGTGATCAGCCGCGTCTCCCGCCACTACTACGCATCACGCGAATCCGCGCCTCGCCTTTAAACGCATCGCCCCCAAGGCGCTGCTGCAGTTGTAGCATTGCACTGTACGTATGTCACGTAGGAGGGTGTACCAGCAACCGCAGGGCCAGCCGGGCAGGGCAGAGCAACCTTCATCCTTCTCGCCTAGCGAATGTGTACTCGTACTGGACAAGTCATTAATCAAGCGGTAAAAAAGTGAAAATTTGCACATCATTGCCTTCCAAAATGTACTACGTACTGGGTCCATGGTCGATCAACGATCATATGCCTTCCAGAAGTCCACAAGAACCAAGGCAAAAGACAGCAGGATCCTACAGCCTGTTCGGGAGGCCGCCGTATCGTATCGTGGATTATTTACTGCTGACTGGTTTGGTGTGAGAGAAAAACACCCGGCTGAAAATTTACGATCGTTTACGAGCAAGCGAACAGGCTAATCCTGCTACTGGTCCTAGATCTAAAAGAGCAGGAGTTTGATCGCATGTTCGTTTTTATTTGACAAATATTAATTAGGCGGCCAGTGATGTATTTCGTCAACATTTAGTACTCCATATATTTACCAAAAGTTTAATGTGACGGGAATCTTCTTTTTGCACAGTGTAAAAGTTAGAAATTTGGTGGAACTAAATATGGCCTTAGGGTCAAAACATTCGTCTCGCAATTTCCAACCAAACTGTACAATTAGTTTTTTTCGTCTACATTTAATGCTCTATGCATGCATGACAAGATTCGATATGATG
The DNA here is from genome assembly GCF_019320115.1 of Miscanthus floridulus. Lineage (NCBI taxonomy): Eukaryota > Viridiplantae > Streptophyta > Magnoliopsida > Poales > Poaceae > Miscanthus > Miscanthus floridulus. The sequence goes on along the minus strand of NC_089580.1, from coordinate 123,700,938 downwards.
GGTACTGTAGCATTTTTTTTGGATTTTGGGTGGGAACTAAACATGCTCTCACTAATACTAATAGAAGGATGATAATTAACAAATGAGAAAAAAAACAGAGAAAAAAGTCATGCACTCTACACATTTTGCCATCGTTCATTCCCCCATTTTCACCAGCCATTCCTTTTGGCAGGAGAAACAGTTTTTTTTTAACCTTTTCCCCTTTTTCCCCCCTAATAATAATGCTTGCTACGAGAGGAACACTTGCACCGTGCCGGTGACCGCGCCACGGCACATGGGGCAGGCAGCAGCGACGGCGCCGGCGCCGGCAGCGAAGGGGGCGGCGGCGGGGACGGCGGGCTCGCACTCGGCACAGACGCACAGGTGGCGGCACGGGAGCAGCACGACGGAGGCCGAGCGCTGCCTGCACGTCCGGCACGACCTGGCCGGCGCCGGCGGCCGCGGTGGGGCGATCTCCACCACCCTGTCCGGGTCGACGAAGCAGGACCCGGCGTCGTCCGCCGCGGCGCCGGCGCCCGCGTTGTCCTCTTCCTCGGCGGCCTTGCCCCTCGCCTGCGCCGCGGTCGCCGCCTGCTGCAGCTGCGCGTGGAGCGCCACGGCCGTGGACTGGTCCGCGAGCGCCTTGGCCTGCCACGCCGCCGCCTCCGCCCTCAGCCGCGCCACCCGGTCCTCCAGGTCGGCGCCGCGCCGCGCGGCCTCCGAGACCTCCGCCTCCTTCTCCCTTATCCGCTGCGCAGCCGCCGCCTCCGCCGCGCCGACCAGCGAACGGTAGTGCCGCCGCCGAGTGTCGGCCAGCGCGCGCCGGAGCCTCTCCGCCTGCAAGCGACAAGGAAGGAGCCCATAAGCAACAGAGGCCGGTCCGGTGCATATCGGCGGCGCAATCGATCAAGCGGTTCTTACATGTTCCTGGATCAGCCGGTCCATCTCGTTCTTGTGCTGATCGCGCTGCGCGGCGAGCTCTTCGGAGAAGAGGCACGACGCCGAGGCCGAGGACGTGCACGACACGTGCTCCGAGCCCTCGTCGAAGTCCAGCCGGAGGCCCATCGCCGGCCGCTTGTGCAGTTGCGCCAGGTTGATTAACTTGGGCGCCTGCGCCTGCGGTTGTTGCTGCAACGAAAAGAACTGCGGCGACATGGACTCCGCCTCGCGCTGCCGCTTCCTCCCGCCGCCGCAATCTTTGTGCACACAACAACCCAACAAATAAGTCCGAATGCAGAACAGAAGGGTGCCCAAGAAGACGAAATCTACGGAGCCAAGGCGGGATTTGTTTGATCTGGTTACCTCCATGCGAGAAGTCCAAGAAGAGGGGCGGAGCCTGCTGCGGCGCCATCGCCTCCTTCTGCGCCTGATGAAGCTCCATCGCCGCCGCCAACCGGCTGCTCTCCGGCGTGCCGCCGCCGCCGCTGCTGACAACCCAGACGCTCAAATCACCCATCCGAATCCGATCCAGCAGACCGACGGTCAACGCGGAAGAAACGATTAGAAGATGTACAGCGGCGACGGCAGGTACCTGACGAGGAAAGGGGACTCGCGGTGGTGGTGGTGGTGATAATGCGCCTGCACCGCCATTGCTGGAGCCGGGGCAACCAAACCAATCGAAGCGACGGACGGGTGGAAGCACGCGCGCGCCAAGCGTGTGAGAGTCGGGTGGCAGTAGGAGGACGGAGAGAGTCGCGGGCAACGCGAACGAACTGGTCCACCGCCTCCTCGTCCTCGTCTTAAGAGGGCGTCATGGGGAGCGTGGCGTGGGCGTTGGCTGGCAGCTCCTGTCAAGTCTCACCTGCTGCGCGCATGCAGTTTGCAGGGAGGACACGGGTGGCAGGCAGGAGAGGCGTGGCTGGCCGCTGGCTCGGTTGATGAGGAGAGGGTGGTGCTGGTGCTGGTGCTGGTGCTGATGCGCTGGTGCCTTTGCATTTTCCTTTTATATATAAGCACCCGTTTTATATTTATCGAGATAGATGCTTAGCGTTAGCGATGGCTAGTGTGAAAACTGTCTGGCAATTTGTGATCTGCTACCATATACTGACACACACGATTAACTCCTCTTTCTTTTTCAACGAGGAGAGGAATTTGGAACTTTCTGCGTTTAGGCCATTTTATCAAAACAAAGGAAAAACATATGAGTTTTAGATCTTAGAAAAATGTTCTATATGTTCCTTTTATATAAAGGGTTAATTAAATTCTTTCTTTGAATTCCTATGGGATATTATAAAATCATAGAAATTTTGGAGGAAAACTAGCATGAGGTTAGACGCATAAAAACTTCCCTTTATGTCTATATTTCTACAGTTCTCCTATATTACAGGTGTCAGGTTTTTTTTTGTTATGAATGGTAACATGCAATTATGAAAAAAATATGAATTATCTCTTGTGAGCTACTAGTTGATGGTGTAAAATTGTTGCCCGGAAATTCCTAAAAATACAGGCACATGACAATAGCAACTCCCATACTAGATTTCCTGTATTTTTTAAGTTTCATGCAATTCTAATCATATGTTTTTCATATTCTTTTTTCTAAAAATCCTTTGTTTCAAAGAACCTTAATAAAGTTTGCTAGAAAACTTCTGAAACTTTTTATTCGGCTAGGAAGTTGTTCTTTAACAGCTGATGAGACTGCTTTTAGCGTCTTGTAACGGCGTAAAGAGGGAACTAGTAGCTGTGTGACACTTTTTGCCCTTGAACAGATGAAACTGCAATATTCAGCGCCTAGAGCATCTCCAGAGCTTTTTCTAAATCGCACTCTCTAAATCATTATTTTGGAAGTCATTTGTATAAAAATCGTTTTCTAAATCTTTTTATTTTCCAACAGTTCTTCTACTCATGCGCACTCTAAAGAGTCATTCTCATCTTCTATTTTTTGCTATAAAAAAATCTGGAATAGAAGATGCCTATATTTAGGTAACCATTTAGATGAACTGTTGTAGGGTAGTTTTTCATCAAAATATCTATTCGTAGCATTTAGGAAGAATACGAAGAGTCTCTTGAAGATGCACTAATAAGTTCAATATTAGCTTGTTTGTAGGCTTGTTCTTTTTTTTTTTGACAATGACATGTGACACTTTGATCCCTAATATTGTGTTAGATAACTTATTTTTTTATTTTATTCTGATGGTATATTGTCTCGTAGTGCTCAGCGCAAAATGTTGGAGAACATGCTAAAAACGGTGGGCGCGGTTGGTGCTGGTGACATATTTCATCATGTCACGGTACTGTTGGAGAGATATCGCTTTGTAAGCAAATCATGTTGTTTTATGAATGGGTATGGGTGGGTGAAATATTCAAGGCCCCATACGGAATCCCCCCAAGAAAAAGATTTGAAAACAACCTGTCTGGCTGTCTACTTTATCATACTAGTAGTACTATTAGTAACTCAACTCACAAAAGTGTTTTGAAGTTCTGAAGTTCTAGGCTCGTTTGCTCGGAGGAATTCTGAATAAATTTGGAGAAATTTATAAGAGAAACATTATTCCAGATGAAAAAAAGAAGCGGATCAAGTCGAATTTAAAGTCACGTGAACGGAGCCTAGCGATAATTTCTACTAAAGAACCGTCTCCTCCTGTCCGTGTCATGCCGATCGATGCACCAGCTGTCGTCTCTCAACAATCTTTAGTAGAAATTCTAGTACAAGTTTTGGTTGCAAAATGAAAATGGCTTGATAATTGATCACTTCAGACTGAAAAATGCCGATTCTTAGTTCTCACACCGTCCTCGTCGATGACAGAGCGGTTTTTGCATGTGTCCAGGTCTACGGTTTTGTCCCATGCCTTCCAAACCATCTTGCGCGTTTTTTGTGTGAAACGGTCGATCATTTCGTGGCATGCACCGCAAGACAAGGAATTAAATCTTCTGGAGAAACGGGCTGGAACGAAAAGAGAGTCGTAAAACGTCCAAATCTGCTGATCCAGCAGTTTCTCAACTTGTATGTTTAGTTAAGTAGCAGCCCCCCTCAATGGCCCCGTTCGCTGGTCTGAAACTTGGCTGAAACTGATTGAAAACACTGTTTCGGCTGAATTGTTGTGAGAGAAAAACACTGTTCCGGCTGAAAAAAGAAGCCGAACAAACCATTTTTAAGACAAGCGAACGGGGCCAAAAACTGAAAAACAAAATCCGAACAACTTGTGCTTGGCAGCAGCAACGCCTTCGCATTAGGGCCTTGTTTAGTTCCCTTCAAAATTCCAAGTTTTTTCACTCTCTCTCCATCACATCAATTTTTAGCCGCTTGCATGGAGTATTAAATGTAGGTAAAAAAATAACTAATTACACAGTTTAGTTGGAAATCACGAGATGAATCTTTTGAGCCTAGTTGGTCCACGATTGAACAATATTTATCAAATAAGACGAAAGTGGTACTGTTCATCAGGTTGAAAAAACTTTCAATGTAAACGTGGCCTAGCATAAAAAAAAACGCCTTCGCATTCGCAACATCGGTTTTCTTCTTACGTTATTCGGGCGTTTATTGCAGTCTTCTTCTGCCTTGGGAGAATGAATGAATGAGCCCTTGTTTAGTTGGAGAAATTTGGATTTTGGGGCTATTGTAGCATGTTCGTTTTTATTTGGTAAATAATGTTTAAATATGGACTAATTATGCTCAAAACGTTCGTCTCGTAATTTCCCACCAAACTGTGCAATTAGTTTTTCTTTTCGTCTATATTTAATGCTCCATGCACGGGCCACAAACATTTGATGTGACAGGTACTATAGCAACTTTTTAGAATTTGGGTTCCAACTACACAAGGGCTGAAGTGTTCAGTTCAGACGTTTTCCAGTTGATCGATTCATACGCAGGCGGCTACCGCCTATCGAGTTTCGGGGACAGAGCACCTAGCCGGAGTCGTCCTCACGTTGTGTTGAGCCGTCCTTCCTCGATGAAAATGATTTGAACGCATACGCGCTTTATCTACGGAAGCCTTGTTCCCATCGTCAAATATCAACTGGAGCCCAACAGGATCGCTGATTGGAACGAAATACCTGACTTTTCTGCCAGACGATGATAACTTTTAATTTAGTAGAAATTTGGCGCTTACGATTCGGTTTCCGATTCAAGATCACGTTTTATCTGCTTATCAACCCTGCACTATCCGATTGATGTCGCCACGAAGATTAGTCTCTGTCAGCAATTCAAGAACGCAAGTCTAAACAAGAAAATAAAAAACACAACTGAATATGCTGAAAAAGATTAAACACAACTGAATACCGGATGTTTGATCATACCACATATATACAGTGATGTCATCAACCAGAGGAGGCACACCCGTTTATTCGCGGTTCCTTCGCTTTGTTGATGCTCCAAGAGCTGTGGTGGCAGTCTGGTTGTGAGCGTAACAGATATCTACAGCAGCAAGCATAGGGCATCCAGCATGCGAGACATTTTCTATTGTGGTATCGGTTCCAATTGAAAAATTCGAGACGAGAACACGGCACGGCAGGGCCAGGCAGGCAGGCGGAGGTAGACAGACTCTTTCGTGGCTTTGTCCATTCTTCTCTCGTAGCTTTCGTTGTCTGTAGGCAGTGGCTGCTACCTATAGGTGCGTAGCGCTACATTACCAAGGCACGCATCATTCATTCACCAGGAATCAGGACCAGACCGGGCCCCGGGCCAACGGGCGGACAAAGACGTTGCGCTTGCAGGATGGGCGTGGCAGCCGAGCCGGAAGAATTCAGAAACGTCGGGGCCGGGTTGACTGCAAACGCGCGGGGAGAAAACAAAGCCCGGCGTCACCGAAACTGATGAAAAAGGAGAGGGGATTGAAAAAGGCCAGGACGAGGACGCTGCACTTGGAGATTTCTCCGCGGCCGCATCGGGTCGACGGGTCCCCTCGGCGAGCGAGAGCGACGCAAAAGACACGGCGGCCGCCTCGCCTCCGAACAGAAGCTTAGGGTCGGTCAAGCCGGTGGTCTGGACTGGAGCAGGACGGACGCAGGCGGCGACGTTTCGTGCGTGCCGGGGCACTCCACTTTACAACTACTCGGCGAAACTACACGACGCTTCTCCTTAAGAGCAAGGCTAATAATACGGCCGGTTTGCTGGCTATAAGGTTCTTTGCAGCCTTTTCTTAGCCCACTTATATAGTAGTTAACTCTTTACAGTTAATACATGGTCCACTTGTCTCTCTCATAAACTTTCTTAGTTCTTGTGCCCAAGCCGACTGTAAACTTATAGCCCGCTTCTTTTCTCTCTCTTCCTCTCTCCTTCATCTCAGCATTTAGTCGGCTTACAGCGTACTATTATACTGGCTCTTAACGTGTGTGTCTGCGGCGTCTCGAGTTTTGTTCTGGAACGGCGAGATTACGCGGAACGGCTACCTAAAAAACAACTGACTGGTAACTTCGTCTCCACTTTCGCCGATGGGGTCAAGATGCCGTTGGAGCTAGCGCTGCTACAGTATCCTCGTCCTCGGTCGGTGACATGCTGGTCGTCATCGGGCCTGGCTAGTGGTCGACGATCCTCGTTCGCTCGAACTTATCGGTCTAACTTATCATAGACGTAGCATAATATTTTTCTTACATAATAAATTAGTAAACAGTGCTTTTAGCCTGTCTTTTTAGCTAAGCGAACGTGTGGCTGTGTGAAAGAGCACCGTAGCAGAGAGCTTTGGCCGCCAAGATTTTCACATGAATTCCTCCGCAACTCTCGAGCAGTAGAGTACACTGTACTTGCAACAGCGAGGCCTCGAAAGGTTGCATTGCAGTTGCCTTGCGGTGCCGATGCAGAAGGATTTATTACTGTTGTTGGTACTACCAGTGTTTAGTGAAAGGACCGGTGTGCTTTCCGGGAAGTGAAACAGTCAAATGTCCGGAACGCACGGCCATGTAATCTTCTTTATCTTTATTTAACCTACAGTATATATCTAGTACTAGTGATGAACCTGAACTGGAGTGCAGTCAACACAAATCAGTGCTAATAGCACCTACGCTACGACGAGCATCTCCACCGGCCCGCCAGTAGGGCCTTTGATCACTTTGCAAAAAAAAATTTTGAACTTAATGAATAGTACCACTTTTGTTTTATTTGACAAATATTGTCCAATCGTGGACCAAGTAGGCTCAAAAAATTCATCTCGTGATTTCCAACTAAACTGTGTAATTAATTATTTTTTTACCTACATTTAATACTCCATGCAAGCGGCTAAAAATTGATTCAATGGAGAGAGAGTAAAAAAACTTGGAATTTGGATGGCATCTAAACAAGGCCTAGATTAAACTAGTAATTCAAACACTCGCGTTAATCCAAGGACAGCTAGCTGGCCAAGTCGGCTGTTGGCACTCTAATGCTAGTGCATTGTGATTCAGATGATGCAGATTCAAGCTAAACAAGCTGACTGCTTCAACTCCTGTCGGTAGCTGGAGTACTCTCTGTCTAAACGTCGTTACGGTATTCGTTCTGGTTAAACTTTTTTTTTAAATTTTATCTAGGTTTATAGAAAACATTAACAATATTTATATTTTAAAAAATGGATTAAGTCCACTTTTAGCCCCTCAACTATCATGTTGGTCTAATTTTGACCTCCAACTACAAAACCGTCTAGTCCAAGCACTGGAACTTTCAAAATCGTCCAGTTTTAGCACCTCGACGCGATTGAGGCGGTTTGCGCTGACGTGCGCCTGGTTTTGACCCGCCACGCTAGCATTGACCGTCACGTAGCCGCGTGGGTCAAAACAGGAATTTGAAGTTGTTGGCCAACGGTGCCCATCTGGAAGACTGCACTCTCGCCGTACGCTAGAAAGCCGAGCACGAGGAGGGGCGGACCTGGCGAGGTAGGTGGTGTTGCGCGCAAGCAAGGATAGGTACGTGGTACCAGGGCCGGCCGCGGCTCGGCGGGAGGCGGTCTGTGGTCTGCTGGCCACGCGCGCAGGCCTTGCTACAGCGGCGCAGCACGGCCGCGCAACGGCGGCGGGGAAGGTAAGAGGGAGGCGGGAGGTCGAGCAAGGAGGCGACCTGGGGTAGGGAGCGGCCAACATGGTGGCATGGGCGCTGTGGCGAGCCATGTGCCGCACGCACTGCTGGCGGCGACGGGGTCGCAGGGGCCGCTGGGGCACCCAGCCGCCGAGGGATGGCCTGGACCGGAGCCGTGCCCTCACCCCGCCTGCACCGGGCCGTCACAACCGCTGGGCCCCCGCTCGCGCCGGGATAGTCGGGAGCCCGGGATCGGAGCGGTCGGGTCCGCCGCGCTTGTACCCCGCCTGCGCTTGGGTCGCCAGGAGCTCGAGCCATCTGGAACCAGAGTCACAGGAAACACGGAACAGATCGTGGCTGGAACGACGTCCCAAAACAAGCTGGATCGAGGAGGAAGAAAGCACGCGGTCTCGGAGAAACAAACTTACAAGTTTGGCTCCACCGGCTTCCAACGACCGTGGGCAACCGGCGAGGCAACATCGGTTGGGGGGAGTGGCGCTCGAGCGATGCGATGGCGCTGGGTCGAGCGGAGCATCGCCGCGTTAGGCGATGGCGGCGGCGGCTGCCTGAGCTCGACGCCTCGACTGAATGGAGGCTTACCAACATTTTTTTTATGACCCGGGACCTGAGCAGTCGGGTCCGCGTGGCCGCAGCGACGGCGGCAGCGGTTGCTCACGCGCTCGCAGCGGCAACGCCAACTGCTCGCACGACGCCATCGCAGCTGATATCGCAGCAGCCGCCCCATCCAAAAATTCATCGGCCTAACTGCATCCTTCTTCGATTCCTCATAGCCATGGCTCCCTCACCTCCCTAGTAACGCCCCTGAGCCAGCTGCTCGCAAGACTGACCAAGGTAATCGCTCAATTTGGCGGATTTTGCGCCGCCGGCAGCCATTGCCGTGGCTCGAGCTCCGCGCGCGGCCCCGCTCTCTGCCTCACTAAGTCAACACCACTTCGCCCGTTCTAGGTCCATCCCGATGCCCTCCATCTTGGCCTCGCACAGGTTCCAGGGAGCTTTGTCGTCGCGCCGGGAACGGGGCCCTTGCCGCCAGTTTCCATCGCCACTGGGCATGCCGCCGCGGCCAACTCTGCTCCACACACCTCGGACTTGCTGCGGGTGGGATACACCGTGGGGAGGTGACCCCTTTGCAACTTGGCCGGTTCCCGTGCTGAGCTCGGCCTTGTGCTGTCACGGCGCGGCACTCGTGCCTCCATTGTTGTGTGCCTCTGCCATGGCCACCGCCGTGGTGCCTGAGAGGAACTAAGAGGGAGAGAGAGCTCAGTGGGCCGGCTCCTGTTTTGACCCGCGCGGTCGTCCTACGTGACGGTCAACGCCAGCGTGGTGGGTCAAACCCAGACACACGTCAGCGTAAACCGCCTCAATCGCGTCGAGGTGCTAAAACTGAACGGTTTTGAAAGTTCCAGTGCCTGCATTAGACGGTTTTGTAGTTGAGAGTCAAAATTAGACCAACATAATAGTTGATGGGCTAAAAGTGGACTTAATCCAAAAAAAACATTATTATAAAAATAGATTTAGCGATATACTAATGATACTAATTATGTATCATAAACATTAGTATTTTATTGTTTATATTTGATCCAAGTTGACTACCGAGTACAATACTTTCTCCGTCCCAGAATATCTGTCGTTCTCGCTTCCCGAGAAACAACTTTAACAAAATATATATTAAAAAATATTATTATTTATGATACATAATTAGTATCATTGGAAAGATATTTGAATCTAGTTTTTTAACAAATTTATTTGGAGACACAAATGTTGCACATATTTTTGTACAAATTGAGTTAAAGTCGTGGCACGAACACCGAAAACGATAGTTAAATTGGGACAGAGGGAGTACTCCATAGTTGGGATGTAGTTGCTACTTGGCAAACTGTGCCGTCCTTTCTTTCCATCACCGAAGTCTGAAGGAGTGGAGTAATAGTGAATCAGCCATGATTTCTTTTTGAGTGAAGTGTATTTTTAACCTTCAGCTTGCACGATAGTTCGATTTTTCAACCATAAAGTATGAAATCGGGTACTAGACACCCTCCAACTATTGGGAGAAATTTGGTCCTTTAGCTAGTTTCAAAGATTGTTTTCTATTTTTAAAATAATACAAAACTGTTTTAATCTCTAAGAAATCATAACTTATGTATTTTAAAGAAAAATATGAAACTTACACCATTTTTTTCTTAAAAATATTGTCCAACTATTGGTAATCTATTTTCAATTATTTCGAACTTATTTATTTATGTTCCTATTGTTTTATTGCTAGTAGTCTATTTTCTTAAAAAAAAACATGAACAAATAAGATTCAAATGACTCCAGGTGATCATCAATGAATAAATATTTTTTAGGGGAAAATGGTATTGGTTTCACATTTTTATTTATAATGAATAAGTTATAGATTTTTAGAGATTTAATCAGTTTTTATTAATTCTGAAAATAGAAAACCATCTTTAAAACTAGGGGAGGACCAAACTTATTCGGTTTCGGCAGTTGGAGGATGTCTAGTATTCGATTTCATAGTTGAGGGTTGAAAATCGAACTCGTGCAAATTAAAGGTTAAAAAAATACACTTCACCCTTTATTTTGTATAATTAGATTAGAATCGACAGGAGGCCAAGCCAGGCAGCCAGCCACTCTTGCATGTGCCTGCAGCCTCATGGAGTCATGGAAGATGCATGCACAGGCCAAGGGGCCTCGTGTGGCCAACTCCCCCTGCATGCATTCATGAACCAGTGGCGAATGCATGCAGCTGCATGCACGCCATCTCGACCGTAGTTCGTGCGCACGTTTTCATCCGTAGTATTGATTTATTACGCTACATGTATTTCCTGTAACCTATAAGAAAGGAAAAAAAATATTCTACTTAGAACACTTCCAACTTGAAAGCTGTTCTGGTATGCAAAGCAAGAGCTGGTCACCTGCAGCTCTACAAAAAATTTAGATCTACATGTTAAATACATTTACATAATGAAATCCATGTATACCGTACATCATACAAGTAGTACTGTACTATACGTGGGTGGGAGTAACCGAGTAAAAGCTCGTGAAGTCGAGATCTCCGTGCTGCTGTACGTGTACATTCAGACCTGCGTGCGTGCGTACCGAATTTATTAGTGGCCGTAAGGATGGCAATGGGAACTTCCCCGCTATACCCGTCGGGGAAGAATTCTTATCCATTTAGATGTTCGTAGGTAAAGATATGATCTCGTCCCTATCCCTTGATGGACCAAATACCCGTCGGGTAGGGGGGGATCTTTAAGTGGCTGGGGCCTGCAGTTCCACTAGCACCTGTAGCACTTCATTTCGCCATTCGGATCGGTCATTGGCCTACACGCACGGTCGCACGCATGCAAAAATGTAGGCTATCGATCGACCCCGCGGATCTCGACGGATGGAGGTGGAGTGGGCATGGGCAACGTCGTGATTGATGCCTTGATGGCTGGCCGACGGGTCAGGAAGAAGTGAGTTGGAGCGCGGACGGGAAGGAACGGGTCCATCACGTCTAGCGTCTAGTCATCGAGATACGCGAAAAGAAAAGCAAAGGAAAGAAGACGGGCAGAGCGACAGAGCGGAGGGAGCAGAGCACAAGGGATGCATGCACGGGTTCCTGGTTCCTGCACTGCAAGATTCGCTTCCCGGCCCCTGCACCGTCCCGGCGAGCCCGGTGGAAGGAAGGAGGAAGCGAGAATTGGATTGGGTCATCGAAAGCAACGAGTGGCGGAATGGCAGTAGCTTTCGCTGGCTTATTTTCATATTCGCTTCGCAGCGGGTTGAGACCCATACGAGAGTGCCGGTCAGATCAGATCCATGGCATCCGGCCAGCTCGTTTGCATTTCCCAAATTATAGTCTGGGTGGGTGTCTGGCTGAGAGGCTAGCAGCGGGCTACATCATCATGGTCGTGAAAGGCAGGGCAGGTGGTGGTGGTACCGCTGCTGCCGCATCCGTCGCTGCACCTGCATGTGTTGTGCCCCCAGCCTCTGCCTCTGCCTCGGGCCTCGGCGATTGCTCCGCTTCCTCACTCACTTTGCCTGAACTGACCCTTTTGCTTTCATTACTTCCTGCAGATGGTGGTTTCCTTTTGTGGCTGCACAAGCATAATTAGTACACTTGATCTGTCAGCGTCTCAATTTGAAGAGACTGGAGCTGGGCCTGGGTGTGTCACCAACACTTGCATCTTAGGAGTATATCAAAGCACACAAGGCCAGAAGCCCAGAAGCCAAGTGCTGCGTGCATCTCAAAGCACACAACGCCATATGGTAGCAGCAGCTCCCAGTTCAGGGCCCAGTGGACTGACTGTCTACGCGGCACGGCGGCAGCGGTACTCAGCAGCAGCATCCGGAGCACTCGTGAAGAGAGATCGCATCTGATCTGATCATACCCCTACAGTATATACGCCGACCGTTTCTTTTCCCGAATCCTCAAGGCACCGCCACCACGCAGCACCACTAGCCTCTGTCCCTCCTCGATCTCCTGCTCGCCTCGGCATGCTTTCTCGCTCGCTGTCGCTGCAGCGATGGAACCAGTGCAAGATGCAGTGACTAGCAAATCACTGACGGACAGAGCAGGAGCAGCAGAGAAGAAAGGGCAACAAGGAACAGGGTACTATTCGGATGCAGACTTGCAGATGCAGCAGCCCAGCCCAGAGCCCGGCCCCGCACTGCACGCTCCACCTCTGAGGCTCTGAGCATCCGAAAGCTCTGAATGGTGTCGCCATTGCAGAGCCCAACGCCGTGACAGCGATGAGTGACCCCACGCCCCAGCCCCAGCCCCAGCCCCAGCCCCGCCGTCATTATTCGTCCGTCCGCCCACCTCCTCCGCAGCGTCATGCTGCCACCTGCCGGAGCCGGTGCCGTCGCAGTCGCGTTTGCCTTTTTCCAGAGGACGCCCGCGCCTCCAAGCACAAAGCATCGATCGTTTCGCGCCTTCCCTTCCCTTGCTTCCTTTTCCTTCATTAGTTCCACCCACCATAAAGCCTTTGCCATAGCAATCTTTCAAAAAACAAAAGATGGACGACAAGCGCAAGCCAGATGACCGGCCGGCCAGCAACAAATGCAAGCAAGCGAGCAACAAGCAAATATAACATGCGTGTACGGTGTTCACCGTCAGAAGAAAGGCAAACCTCGCAATGGGCACGGTTTTGCGGTGTGTGGGTCCTCTTGTACAACATGAACACCCACCACAAGTGATACTTTTCAGCCATCGAACAATGTTTTTCTATCGCAACATTTTAGCGTAAACCAAATTTCGGCATAAGGGAATAGGGCGACAGCGCTAGCTCATCTATCTACGTGCTGCGAGTACCCTTTAGCTAGCAGGAGCAGAGAGCACGGCAGGTCACGGCCGATGCAACTGCCACCAATTGATAGTGGTATAACGCGGTCCATCAGAAATGGGTTGGATGTCACCAGCGACCTGTGCAACTCATGAACCAACCACACCCTTGTTGAACAACAAATAAATGTTCCGTACTTTTTATTACTTGATTGAGGAGGAGCAGCTTACTGCTGAATGCTGGCTATATGGTAGGAGTCGTACACTCGTAGTAGTTCCATTCCTTCAGCATGAATGCATGATATACAGAGACACAACCGGTTCAGCTCAACTGCATGCTCCAATCTTCTAGATCAGACCTCACAATCACAGGGCCACAGGGGTGACTTCACCTGCCTGCAAAAAAAAAGAAAAAAAAAAGAAAAAGGATCTCGGAGAGGAGGTGCATGCAGGGTATGGGTGTTCTTTTGCAAATAAATGAATGAATGTTTTTTCAGAAAAAAATAGAGGCATAATTGATTGTTACCTCATCATATCATTGTTTGACTGATACAGGTAACAAGCTGTACTAGGTACAGAGCTGGCCTTGTCGATAGAATTAAGAAAACCATCAGGTAAAGCAGGTTCTGGTACAAACCACTGAATGAATACCATGATGGCATCTATATGGCCGTGTATAGGTGGATGTGTGCCTGAAGATCACCACCACCAACAAGCAAATGAAGCACCAACGGAATAGGGCAACAATGAGTGTTGGAGAATCAAAGTGAGACATGACAGACACATGCATATGCATGCAATGCAAGAGAGAACTAAAGCAGCCAGCAGCAGTGCTCAGCAAAGCTGGGACTGGGATCAGCCTAGCTTTATTTATTTATTTATTAAAACAATCCTGTCCACCGTGGCTTTAACCGCCCTTTGGTGGTGAAAATGAAAGTGAACTTATACCAGCACCAAAATCAACAAAGCTAGGTGGCCTAGCTATCTATCTAACTTTGACGAGGTTAAAGACGTGTGACATGTCAAACACCGAGCACTTCGAATTTTCACCTGCAGTGGAACGCGCGCCTCGCCGAGCCTTCTCGTAGAAACCGGATGTTCTGATATTCTTGGGTTTCCGTCTGAGAATTGTAACATCATGCAAGCTTTTGCTAGATTTATAATAAACAAATTAAATTAGCAAAGGATACATATCGTGTAGGTGACGGTGTGGATGGCATGTTTCTATATACAAACAATCAAAGATCGTCAAAACTCTCATATGTGGAGGACCCGATCAGAGCATGTACGTCGGCATGTTGCTCTTGGTTAGATTGCAAGTCTAGGGCGTCTCCTTTGAAAGTCAGGGATCGGTGGATTAAGAACATGCCAAGGTTTGGATGATTTTAGAGCAAATCGAGGCAAAAAAGTAAAGACATATATAATAGATTGGATTTGATTAGGTGTGTTTCAATTGTCCGGGGAGGTCTACCCTAAATCTGACTTACAACTCTATTTCAGATTTATCTACTCCCTCCGTTTCAAAAGATAAGACAACTCTATTTCGGATTTATCTACTCCCTCCGTTTCAAAAGATAAGATGTTTTGACTTTTTTTAATATACACCGTTTTTATTATATATCTAGATGTATCTAGATATGGTGTATATCCAAGTGCATAAAAAATTACGTATTTAGAAAAGCTACACCTTATAATTTGAAATGGAGGGAGTAATAAAAACTAGACCATCCGGGTTAGAAAATTTTACCCTCATTTTCACGGGCATGAAAACTTCTAGTTACCATAACTTTCTCATTTGGGCTCCAAGTAAGGTGATCCACATAAGCATGTCGTCGTTTTTTTACACCCAAATAGTAATCAATGTATCACACGCAATGGATCAGGGGTAGCACACGGGATACGAGTTTATATTGGTCATGTATGTCGTATCCTACATCTAGTATAGATGGATCTTTATTGCTTATGCGTCATGTGCTGGGGTCGGATGCAAGTAGGGAATCACAACTATGTATCTATAAGATTAGGATCTATTCGTGATTGCTAATATAGTTCGGTGGTAGGGTTTCATAGAGTCCTGATCGGTTTGTAGGTAGGTTTCCTAGTCGGTTATAATAGATCGAGTCAGTTTCCATAATAGGTGTGGTCTGCCCCATGTCCTCATCCTCTAGTCTAGCACTGTACAATACCACCTGGTCCAGATTGTTGCAAGACCACAAGAGGGCGAGCATGCTTGCAATTCTCATAAGACTCACTGGTCACTGTGACCCCAATCCACTAGAGTTCCCTGCTGCTTTCCCTCATCACATTTGTTGTACTTATTAGAAGGATCCGCGACACTAGAGGTGCATCTAGATTGGTCTTTTCATTGATCTCCTCATTTTTTTCTCTTTTCCTTCCTTTCGGTTATCGTTACATATAAATAGACATTGCATGATCAACAAGCTCATCCTTCTCGACTTAAAGTTTTAATTCATAAACATAATATCCAGTTACCACATCCACATACTCGGGGATCAATTCTGGGCTACTACTTTTATTCTAGAAATACATTGTTGCTTAAGGTTGCTATAAAAATAGCGCCCACAATCCATATAATAAGAAAATCTCTCAACTCCAATGGAAGCCCATAAAATTGCACCCACACTTTAGATAATGCGTACGGAGTACTCAATTTCCGTCTCAGCCACACCCTCATTATCCATTGGGCCAGATAGTCTGCACCCTCGTTGTCCGTTGGGCCAGTTTCTGACAGCTTATCAAAGATAAACCAGAAGCCCAGATGTAGAACTACACGTAAAGATTAGGTCCGTAGAGCGCAGTGCGCCGAGAATTTCTTTTCGTGTGTGCGTAAATATAGGAAAGCACTTTCGGGCCGATTACAAAAATAAAGTGACGAGGAGAGAGAAAAGAATCAGAGAATCGATCGATGCATCGGCAAATCAAAGGCAGGCTCGTAAAAGACTGCAGGCCGGCCGGCCGGCAACTCGCCGTGGCTTCTGCGAATCCAAGATGAGAAGGGTAGGAAAAACAGGCACAGGCCAGGGACACGCTTCAGCTTTCAGCTCCCGCCCGGGCTAATCATTCATTTGCACGGTGCTGCGCTCGTTTGCCGTCTGCACGGCGGAGTGTCCAAGAAGCAAAGCACAGCACACGGCTGCTTGGCTGACACTAGTGACTACTCCGTAGTAGTCATTAGTCATCGTCATCTTCTCTTCTTCTTCCGCTGCTGCTGAATAGTGTGGAGAACCCGGGCCAACCTCTCTTTCCGTCAAAGCTAGCTGCTCGTTCTGCACTGCAGCCGCGCGAATCTGCAACGCTACGGGACTAGCTTCCGAAGCTAGGTTATGGCCGGTTAGTGCAAAGATGTTTGACCGACGTGAGGTTTTATTCGATTCTGATTTCTGATCGATCTCGCTAGCTCTTTTTCCTGGCCCCGTTCCATCATGTGCTCTCCAAAAACAGCTAAACAAAATGCAGTGCTCTGCCGATTTGGTGTCACTCACTTCCATTGCACTGTACAGCTGCATACTATACAATAACATTTGGTGGTGCTGCTCTCCCATGCCCATCATCTACAGGCTACCTATACTACGTCCCAATTTGTTCAGTGTGATTTTTAGCTTGCTTCCTACTTCAGCTAGAGTTGGTTGCGCAGCATCTACACGTGGATGGCTACCTTGGCTAACTGGTCGACGCCAAATCTAGCGAGCCTTTTCATCAGATACGACTAGCTGCAAGGGGCAGAGTCAGGAAATCAGAGCGCCGGAATGGGCTCGGTTCCAGAAGCCCAGGATCTGCATCACTGCATCTCATGGCAGCACTTATGCCATATGTTCAGTGTCACTGTGTCAGTGATTCTTTTAAAATATATGATTTCAGTTTCGTCTTTCTTTTGTGAAACCAGTAATAT
Source organism: Miscanthus floridulus (assembly GCF_019320115.1). Lineage (NCBI taxonomy): Eukaryota > Viridiplantae > Streptophyta > Magnoliopsida > Poales > Poaceae > Miscanthus > Miscanthus floridulus. The sequence goes on along the minus strand of NC_089580.1, from coordinate 123,683,850 downwards.
AATCGCTGCATGGATCACACAGACCAGAGGTGCGTACGCATTGCACACAGACGAGTAATTCACCCGAAGATCCAGGCAGGAAAGGACGGCCTGTTACGGAGTAGGAGTAGCACCCATCAGGTCCAGGACCAGAGTCTAGCTCTGTCCATGTCGCGTCATCTCTGAATCTCTGGCCTTGTTTAGGCCCAGTTTAGTTCCCCACAAATTTTGCAAAATTTTTCATATTCCTCGTCACATCGAATCTTTGGACGCATGTATGAAGCATTAAATATAAATAAAAAATAAAACTAATTACACAGTTTAGACGAAATCCACGAGACGAATCTTTTAAGCCTAATTAGATTATGATTGGACACTAATTGTCAAATAACAACGAAAACGCTACCGTGGTCATTTTGCAAAATTTTTTGCATCTAAACAAGGCCTTAGATTGAGGTTAGGAATCAGTATTTGGTATTGTAGCATTTTCGTTTGTATTTGACAATTATTGTCCAATCATGGCCTAACTAGGCTCAAAAGATTCGTCTCGTAATTTACAATCAAACTGTGTAATTAGTTATTTTTTTTTATCTATATTTAATACTCCATATATATGTCTAAAGATTTAATATGATGAAGAGAGAGTGAAAAAACTTGCAATCTAAACGAGGCCTCTTTTTCTCGCTATGCTCCTTATTGTACGTTGCCCGATCGCCAGCCCAACCCGTGGATGAAATAATAAAGGTCAACTTGGGGAGATTTTTTTTTCCTTTTTGGAAAGGGACAGGGGGAATTGATTTACAGGCAAACAAAACAAGGTAAGTGTGTTGTGTCACCAGTCACATCCATTCCAAAGATTATTACTAGCACGAAACAATGGCCCAAATGCCCAATCACTGCACAGAATAAGCATTTGGTAGAGTAGCCTAATTAGATTAGCAATAGCAACGCATCTGATGGCTAGCCGAAGTGATTGGATTTTCAGTCACTGATTCTTCTTCTGCTGCTGAGTACACGATTTTCTGTTCCTCGTTTCTACCTGTAAAACCTGTCATTTTTCGCGCCATTACCGTCTGAAACCATCATCACTGCAGCAAAGACCAGAGGCACGCGATCCATGGTTGATTGACTGAAAGAAAAGAAAGACGCGTTAGTCACTAGTAAGCTGGATTCAGAGGAAGAATTATGCAGGAAAAGGACGCCGCCTTACGGCGTACTAGTAACACCGATCGGCCCCGTTCGGCTGACCTTAAAAGTCGAACTTCTTTTTTTAGTTAGAATAGTATTTTTTTTCTCACAACAATTTAGTCGGAACAGTATTTTAATTTTTTTTTAAGCCAAATTCAGCCAAACAAACATAGTCAGTCCACGTCGTGTCATGCTGTTGGATATAATATGGGCTTGGCCCATATAATATTTAACAATTAAATAAAACTCTATGGTGCGTAACATTAAGTGTTATATGGTTTAATACCATACGGGATTTTGACTGAACGCTGACTCAGCTTATATGGTTGGAAATTATTTATCTAAATTGAGAAGCTGAGAAAAGGATAAAGGCGTGTCACACGCGCGTGCGCGCCGCCACCGCCGGCCGGGCCGTGGCGAGGCAGCGAGCGGGCGGACGTGGCTAGTCTTTTGCCACTTAAATTCACATTATCACAGGAGTTTCGCTCCTTGATGGTGAAGGCGAACTGACTACGTCAGTTACCGTCCCTTCCGCTTCCGCTTTCCGTCTCCTGGGATTCTCCGCTTCTTCCGTAACCACTCTCGAGAGAACCATAGATCAGCAGCCTTCTGACTTCCCCGCCCCGTACCTCTGCGCGCACGGAGGAGCGGGAGAACATGTGCCTCCGGAACCCTCGTCCGCCTGAGAATCCTGCACGGGGTAAGCGGCGATTAGGTTTTTGGGGAGCGATCCGCGACTGATCGTCCATCTTCTTCCTGGAGATCGCTCTTGGATCCGTCCTCTCCCTGGAACGTCAAGACGTCTTCTTCCTGGTGATCCGTTCGTGGGACTGCACTACGAACATCTTTCTGCATCGACTGTGGTCCGTGACTTCGAGCAACGCACTATGTCGACTAGTGCAAATGGAGCCTCCAATGCCCTCGGCATGGGACCCTCCGCTGGGTACAGTCTAATCTCTATGATTACTGTATTTTATATTCTTACTGTATCAATTAGTATGTCATCTATGTATGTTGTAGCTTTCATAAGAAATATACACATGCACATATATGTTGTCACAAACCCGCTGATGTTATATTTCTGGATTAAACTGATAATGAAAATGCCTAAATTTTTAACAATCCAAAAACCTAATAATAGGTAATTTTTTGTCAGTGGATTTGCTGCCGCTTTGAAGCCGAATAATTTTGATGGCAAGAATTTTATGATATGGCGTGCAAAGATGGTATTGTGGTTGACTGCGATGAACTGCTATCACGCCGCACAGGGGAAGCCTGAACAGTTTACTCTTATGGTGGAGCAAAAGTTCTTGGCTGTCGATAACCTGTTTTGAGGCGCCGTGATTAGTGCACTTTATCCCAAGTATGAGAAAAACTACATATCTTGCATATCAGGCAAAGAATTATGGGATGCTCTTGAGGCAAAGTTTGGAGTTTCTGATGCTGGTAGTGAGCTGTACCTTATGGAGCAGCTGTATGACTATAAAATGGTTGAAAACCATTCTGTGGTCGAATAGGCTCATGAGATACAGGTGCTGGCAAAGGAACTAGAACATTTCTCATGTTTGTTGCCCGACAAGTTTGTGGCCGACGGTATAATCGCTAAGTTGCCACCTTCTTGGAGTGATTTTGCTACCTCTCTAAAACACAAGAGACAAGAGTTTAGCGTGGCTAAGCTTATTGGATCTCTTGATGTTGAGAAGAGGGCGAGAGCAAAAGACAACCGTGGAAAAGAAGTTGAGTCTTCCGCTGCCAATATGATGCAGAAAAAAAACTCATTTGCATCTCGTAATAAAAAGAAGAAGAACATGCAAGGGAACAAAAATGTAAAGCCTAAGCAGACTGCACAGTTTAAGAAGAAAAACAGCAAGAAAGGTGGAGGATGCTTTGTTTGCGGGAGTGATGAGCATTGGGCAAGTGCGAGCCCAGATCGCAAATACAAGCAAAAAAAGAAATCAGCAAATGTGGTTATTAGCGAGATTGAAGGAGGAACATCTGGGTATGGTAATTCTTTACCCTTTGTTCTTTCAGTTTGTCTTTCATCTGAGTGGTGGATGGACGGTGGTGCTAATATTCATGTGTGTACTGATGTTTCTTTGTTTATTTCCTATCAGGCCGTCAGGAGTGGAGCCTTGCTGATGTGAAACGGTACGCATGCGCGTGTTCTTGGTGCTGGTATGGTCGTTCTGAAGTTTACTTCGGGAAAGACGGTGCTATTAAAGAACGTGTAGCATGTCCCCTCCATCAAGAAAAATCTTGTTAGCGCTTCTCAGATGTGTCGCGATGGCTTTAAAATTGTGCTTGAGTCTAATAAATATGTTGTGTCGAGACATGGAACATTTATCGGAAAATGTTATGATTGCGGAGGCTTGTTCCGCTTATCTTTGCTTGATGATGTATGTAATAAAGTAGTGAACAATGTTATTATTTCAGATGAGTCGAATATATGGCATTCACGACTTTGTCACATTAATTTTGGTTGTCTCACGTGGCTTGCAAATATGAATTTAATCCTAAAATTTAACTTAGTCAAAGATTCTAAGTGCCAGGTGTGTGTGCAATCAAAGCAACCGCGCAAGCCTCACAAGGCTGCTGAGACGAGGAACTTAGCACCATTAGAACGCGTTCATTCTGATTTATGTGAAATGAATAGCAAATTGACTAAAGGCGGTAGACGATACTTCATGACATTTATAGATGATTGCACTAGATTTTGCTACGTGTATTTATTAAAAACTAAAGATGAAGCGTTGCATTATTTTAAAGTCTATAAAGTTGAGGTAGAAAATCAACTTGAGAAGAAAATCAAGCGTTTGCGGTCCGATCGCGGGGGAGAATATTTCTCAAATGAATTTTCTGAGTTTTGCACGGTGCATGGAATTATTCATGAGAGGACGCCACCATACTCACCACAGTCCAATGGGATTGCAGAGAGAAAGAACCGCACTCTAACTGATTTGGTTAATGCCATGTTGGAGACTGCGGGACTATCTAAGGAATGGTGGGGTGAGGCTATTTTGACAACATGTCATTCCTGAATAGAGTGCCCACAAAGAACAAAAAAATTACACCATTCGAGGAATGGGAGAAGAAGAGATTAAATCTCTCTTACCTATGAACTTGGGGTTGTTTGGCAAAGGTGAATGTGCCAATAAACAAAAAGCGAAAGCTTAGACCAAAGACTGTTGATGGTGTTTTTCTTAGTTATGCTATTCACAGCGTGGGTTATAGATTTTTAATTATGAACTCTAGTGTTCCTGAGATGGCTGTTGGTACAATCATGGAATCTAGAGACGCTATATTTTTTAGAATGGGTTTCCCATGAAAAATGCACCTAGCACAACTAGTCATGAATTTATAATTCTCCATGAGCATGAAAATTTTACTCTGATAGAACAAATTGAGGAACCCTATATGCAAAATCCTGAGGAGGATGACAATATAGTCACCAGGAAAAGCAAGAGACAGAGGACTGCAAAGTCTTTTGGTGATGACTATATTATGTACCTTGTGGATGACACACCAACGATCATTGAAGAGGCATATTTCTCTCCTGATGCTGACTTATGGAAGGAAGCAGTACGGAGTGAGATGGATTCTGTTATGTCCAATGGAACTTGGGAAATTGTTGATCGTCCCTATGGGTGCAAGCCTATAGGGTGCAAATAGGTGTTCAAGAAAAAGCTTAGGCCTGATGGTACTATTGAGAGGTACAAGGCAAGGCTTGTGGCCAAGGGTTACACTCAAAAGGAAGGTGAAGATTTCTTTGATACTTATTCACCGGTTGTCCGATTGACCACAATTCGAGTTTTGCTTTTCCTGGCAGCCTCTTATGGTCTTATCGTTCATCAAATGGATGTTAAGACAGCTTTCCTAAACGGAGAGTTGGAGGAGGAGATCTATATGGATCAGCCGGATGGGTTTGTGGCAAATGGTCAAGAAGGCAAAGTGTGTAAATTATTAAAGTCATTATACGGCCTAAAACAAGCTCCTAAGCAATGGCATGAGAAGTTCGACAGAACTTTAACATCTGTTGACTTTGCTGTGAATGAAGCTGACAAATGTGTGTACTATCGGTATGGTGTGGGTGAAGGAGTCATTTTGTGTTTATATGTTGATGACATACTGATCTTTGGATCCAGCCTCAAAGTAATCGAAGAGGTGAAGGGATTTTTAACTAATAATTTTGAGATAAAAGATTTGGGAGCGGCTGATGTTATTCTTAATATCAAGCTTCTAAGAGAAGGTGATGGTGGGGTAACTCTGTTATAAACCCACTATGTGGAAAAGGTGCTGAGTCGCTTTGTGTTCAGTGACTGTGCACCTGCTCCTACACCTTATGATCCTAGTGTGCTATTGAGGAAAAATCGAAGAATAGCAAGGGATCAGTTGAGATATTCCCAAATCATTGGTTCGCTCATGTATCTTGCTAGTGCAACAAGACCTGACATCTCATTTGCAGTATGCAAGCTGAGCCGGTTTGTGTTAAACCCGGGAGATGATCACTGACGTGCTCTTGAGAGAGTAATGCGCTACCTAAAAGAGACCATGAGCTATTGTATTTGTTATACCGGACATCCAAAAGTGCTAGAAGGCTACTATGATGCCAACTAGATTTCTGATGCTGATGAGCTTTATGCCACAAGTGGATATGTGTTTTCGCTTGGAGGTGGCGCTGTTTCCTGAAAGTCTTGCAAGCAGACTATCTTAACGAAGTCTACAATGGAAGCAGAACTCACAGCATTAGACACTACTGGATCTGAGGCTGAGTGGCTTCGTGATCTCCTTATGGATTTACCGGTTGTTGAAAAACCTATACCGGCAATTTCTATGAACTGTGATAACCAGCCTATGATTACGAAGGTTAATAGTTCTAAGGATAACATGAAGTCCACAAGGCATGTTAAGAGACGACTAAAATCTGTCAGAAAATTGAGAAACTCCGGAGTAATAGCGTTGGACTATGTTCACATGTCTAACAATCTGGCAGATCAGTTCACTAAGGGTCTGTCACGCAATGTGATAGAAACTGCATCGAGAGAGATGGGTTTGAGACCCACTTAAAATTTACTATAGTGGTAACCTATTCTATGTGATCGGAGATCCCATAAAATAGGACGGTGAAACAAGCTAGTAGTAAATTGTGAGGAAAGATCCTTAGTAAGACTCATTTCTGATGCATATCTTTCCTTTCTGTAAGGCAGACTGGCTTTTGCCTTAATGTGTTCCAAGTGGCTTGTCAAAGCAAAGATGTTGTCCTACAGAACATCTTTTGAGGAACACACCTATATGAGTCAGACTGCTGGTCACAGTCTATGAGATTTGGGTGATCTCTAAATACTCATGAAAGGCACTGAAGTATGACTTATATGCTTTAAATAGAGGGGATATCTTTTGCTGCCCAGTATTAGCTAAGGACTTTAGTGACATTCACCTCACACAAAACTGTCAATTCAAGGCTTAGTCTATTGTTTAGTTGTGACTGAGTGAAACTATTGTTCTAGATGGATGTTCAACTTAATAGTCTCCATTGAAACACTGGTATATAAAAGAAATGTGGTTCTAAGACTACTTTGTTACAAACCCTAGAGTTTGGTGGGGATTGTTGGATATAATATGGGCTTGGCCCATATAATATTTAATAATTAAATAAAACTCTATGATGCGTAACATTAAGTGTTATATGGTTTAATACCCTACGGGATTTTGACTGAACACTGACTCAGCTTATATGGTTGGAAATTATTCATCTAAATTGAGAAGCTGAGAAAATGATAAAGGCGTGCCACACGCGCGCGCGCCGCCATCGCCGCCGCCGGCCGGGCCGGGCCGTGGCCGTGGGCGGGGCATGGCAAGCGGGCGTGGCTAGTCTTTTGCCACTTAAATCCACATTATGACGGGAGTTTCACTCCTTGATGGTGGAGGCGAACTGACTGCGTCAGTTACCGTCCCTTCCGCTTCCGCTTCCCGTCTGCGGGCGGGCGTGGCCAGTCTTTTACCACTTAAATCCACATTATCATGGGAGTTTCGCTCCTTGATGGTGGAGGCGAACTGACTGCGTCAGTTACCGTCCCTTCCGCTTCCGCTTCCCGTCTCCTGGGATTCTCCGCTGCCTTCGTCTTCTCTTCCCTGTCACCAGCCATATATCCTGTCTTCCGTCAGTCCAGACCCCATTCTTCTGTAACCACTCCCGAGAGAACCACAGATCAGCAGCCTTCTGACTTCTCCGTCCCGTACCTCTGCTCGTATGGAGGAGTGGGAGAGCAGGTGCCTTCGGAACCCTCGTCCGCCTGAGAATCCTGCACGGGGTAAGCGGCGATTAGGTTTTTGGGGAGCGATTCGTGACTGCTCGTCCATCTTCTTCCTGAAGATCGCTCTTGGATCCGTCCTCTCCTTGGAACGTCAAGGCGTCTTCTTCCTGGTGATCCGTTCGTGGGACTGCACTGCGAACATCTTACTGCATCGACTGTGGTCCGCGACTTCGAGCAACGCACTATGTCGACTAGTGCGAATGGAGCCTCCGATGCCCTCGACATGGGACCCTCCGCTGGGTACAGTCTAATCTCTGTGATTACTGTATTTTGTATTCTTACTGTATCAATCAGTATGTCATCTATGCATGCTATAGCGTTCATCAGAAATATACACATGCACATATATGGTGTTACAAACCTGCTGATGTTATATTTCTGGATTAAACTGATAATGAAAATGCCTAAATTTCTAACACATGCTCGTGCCTGATTGCCTGAATCTGAATCTGAATCTGGCGTTTCCATGTTGCCCGGTCCCCAGCCGATCGACGAAATTTAGGCCGGACTGAAGTTCATCTGCATGGTAGCCATCGGTTCTAGTACAAGAACAGAGTGAAGCATGTGCCTACCCTGTTCCCTCCGTCCAACTGCATGATCCTGGGGAAAGTTGGGTTGCGGTACGTGTAGCAGCATGGCTTTAGTAACACAGAGGACCCGATTCCTCTTTGATCCATGTATGTTCAGGTTCGGTAGAGAGGCGTCATGATTTTGCTTCACTAACAGTTTATGCAGCAAATGCTATTCCTCGATCGGTAGCTGCTCAGGACGAAAGCAGTGTCCGTCGTCGGTTTCTTTCTCCTCGCATGTGCTTAAAGCACAGCTTGACAGTGACATCAGAGATGGGAAACGGAGCACCTTAGAAAACGGAACACATCACTGGTATATGCATTTGCATTGGGGGAAGTAAAATATATAATCGCTATATGTCATTCACGGAATCGGCAGAGGATTAAAGCGCAAGCAACCTTAATCAAAGAAATGTGTAGTAATCCTCATGATGCGCAGGCATTATATATCGCGAATCAAATCAGGCGCGATCGAAGTTTGTTATAGCATGCTTTTCGGTGATATTTTTTACTCTAATTTTTAGGAGCATAATATTACCACTCCCTCGCTGTCGTAAGAGTGCGTAATTTTACAATGTCTGCAGGCCAACAGACGTCCTTTTTTTATCTACAATTTTGCTTGGCGAGTATGGTAAGAAAGAGGTGGATGTGTGGTGGGATAGCATAGCAGCCACACAGGACTACAGGAGAGGGAGACCGGTCCACAGCATATTATTATTATGCATGCATGCACGCAGCATCCATGACTATGATCCATGATGCCGATCGATTTCGGCCAAGCTAGATTCCTCTGCTGCTGCGCACTAGCTCTGCTGGACTACCATGCAACGCGTCCATGCTGTCCCCATGTGCTAACTGCCGATCCGATATTCGGCCTGTTTGCTGATTGGTTTCTGAATTGATTAGCCCAGCTGATGCTGGTTTATTATGAGAGGAAAACACTGTTCACTAGCTCAGGGTGATGGTAGGGTAGCGATTGCGATCGAGGTGTGGGGCGCCTACTTGAGCAGTCTTGAGATACTGTACTTTAGTAGACAGCAGAGAGGCAGAGAGCCCACCGTGCAAGTGCAATGCATGCCATGGCAGCGTCGATGGATGGATCTAGGCCGGCAGGACGCAGGAGGCATGCACAAGACTCTATGCTTGCCTCTTCCATGGACCATGATTGTTACAGTATATTAACTGGCGGAGGAAGCAACAGGTCAGAGGGCGCACTCCTAGATCGAGGATGCATCACTGCTCCGTCGTCGTCTCTCGTCTGCTCCGAGCAGAATGCAGAACCTCTCCATCGCTCATGGGCCTCATCATGAACCCGCTGAAGACAATGCATTGGGGTTGGGGAAGCAGGCTACAGAGGCGGCTCTCTTTTACAGTTCTACTCGTGTCCTTTGATCCTGGCGAGCCTAATGACGACACCAATGATTCCTGCTCGCAGGCTCTAGGCAACAGCTGCTATAGTAAATAAAAAAAACAAAAAGAGTTGAAGAATTAAAGAATCCATCCACGGCATCCAAGAGATAACAATACGTTCATTAACAAGCCATCGACGACAGGGACCCAGTAATACTAGTCATTTGATAAGCTCATTCCAGCCACTGCACACTTTGCGTGCGTGCGTAAAATGATCGGCCGGGTGAGCGAGTCGTCGACTGCTTTGCTTGTCCACGGAAAAAGGCAAGGGCGACAGCGTTGGAATCGGATCCTATTCCATTCCATTTCCCGGCTTCAGCCAGCCAAGCCAACCACTCGATCGTCCTCGCCGCAGCTCCGTGGGCCCCCGGCAGCCGCTACCGCTAGAAGAGGCCCACGCGAGCGGACAACCAGCCCGAGCCCGCCACGAGTCACCAAACAAAGGAGCGCCTCTTCCTTTTCTCGAGCCAAAAATCACACGCCAGCGAAGTCCGAGACTGCAGAGTTTTTTTCCCCAACATCACGCCGCTGGATTGTGTTGTATTGCCTTGCTCACCAAAAAAACGCCACCTGTATTTTACTGGCTACGAACGGTCCAACTCAAACCTGCAAATCACACGTTCCCTCGTAGATAGATAGTAAAATAAAATGGTGAATGGAGATCCTTCTAATAATAAAAAATCATGGTTTGAGGTGTTTGATTGGTTAGAGTACATTATTTCAAAAGATGCAACATTTTGCTTGTATTGCTATCTTTTGTTTGAGCTGACAAATCCAAAAAAAAAATTGGAGTAATGTCTTTGCAAAGTCTAGGTATAACAACCGGAAGGAGGCTATACACAATATTGCAAGGCTTAAGTGCGAAGACTTTATGAAGCAAAGAACAAGTATGCCTTAGCGAACTAAGTGTAGCCTAGCTAGCTAGGTTTCTTATGGTGGAACCTGTTTATCGGGCTCCAACTCCTTAACTTGACGTGGGTGCCCTTTGAATTATTCTAGGATTAGCGGCGCTATTATTTTAGTGTTAGGCGACATATCTGTCGATAGCGAGGTGCCTGTGGTGGCTTTATCAATATCGAGATCTGTCGGTCCACTAAATGTTACTTGGCTTGATAAGGGTAAATTTAGAGAGATGATTAATTGCTATAAAGACAAGAGAGGGAAGGTGGATACTACATATGAGAAAGGTTTTTGCACGGTGTAAAATAGTATCTCAAAGGTTTTGCACGGTGTAAAAAAATATCTCATCATATTCAAAGGACCTCACATCGAGTCAAAACTGTGATTTTGGATGAGATTGGAGATAGGAACTTCTCTGTGTTTATTGATGAGCCTTGAGATATCTCCGTAAAGGAGCAGATGTAGTGATTTTAAGATCAAAGGATTGCATTTTATTTATGCTAGTATAATTTTATATATTTTGTAGTGACAAGTAATGACATTGGATAAATTATCATGTACTTTGATTGTGAATGATCAAGGAAAGCTTATGGAAATGTTGCTTGGATTTCATCAAGTGGAAAAAAAATGTATATCTATTGCACTGAAAGAAGCTTTTGAACATGAGAGGTGAATTTAGTGGTGTGCAAAAATTTATTCCAGGTGAAAATCCTTATGCTTTTCTATGAACATTGTTTCGCCCATCAGTTGTAGTTAGTAGTTGTTACGATTGCACCTATTGCTCGACAATTTGCAGGTTTCCTTAACTATATCCCTTTGATAGTGAATACTATGGGCTGCATCTTGATTAGAAAGGATATCTTACTTGAAAAAGTAGAGAAAGATGCTATTAACACTGGAACAGGACTAAAGCAAGAAAGTAGCCTTGCTAGTCCTGTAGAGAGGCTATCTGTAGGCGCTTGAGATTGTAGAGCAAGACTCTGTTAAACCAACACTAAATGGTGGAGCATATGGTCTATAATTGGTAAAATGGATAGTTTTGATTTTGTATCCATGTTGCATTTGATGATTGACTTATTGAGCATTACATGCTTTGGAAAGGAAGGAACAAAACAATGTTGAAGAAATGATTTTGATCATGGATAAGAAAGGAAAATTGTGGGATGTGAAGTCCTTCTGCGATAGGAATGAGATTTAAAGTTCCAAAAATGGACAAAGAAGAAATACTAGAGGGACATCTACATGTAGAAGGCAAAAGGGTGACAAGTATGCATTTCTACGATGTTTGGTAATTTATTGGTGCCATCGATTCAATTTTTCTATATTTAATTAGCCAATTTAGAAAGTTGTTGGAGTGTATTTTTGTATCAAAATATTCATTCCTAATAATTAGGAAGAATATAAACAGTCTTTTGAAGTCGCTTTTACGAAGTAAAGTGACTTAATGAATGCTTAATTATGAAGTATTGTCCTCGAAAGCTCTAAATTCTTGAGGAAACTCCCTCGAGTAATTTCAAGCTAAACCAAATCATCTTGTCTCCTGCAGCATATACATATAGCCATTGACGTTTGCTTAATTGTCGTTGTACCATAACTTTACAAGTTTGGTTTTCTCCTGCAGCATATACATATATATACCCGCTCACCACTCCTTTATTCTCCGGGGAACGATCTCTAGATATTTTGTAAAAAAAAACAAAAAACTTTGGGCCCCAGAAATCTCAATTGTGAAAAATCTAACACTGCCTCTGCTAAAACATTTGCAATTTGTTGTATAATGATACTAATAAGAAAAGATTAGTCACACAAGAATCCAACGTAACGCCTGGTCCACTCCCAGGTCCCAGTCCCATCCCTCCTCTCTATCCCTATCCGTCCCCCTCCTGGACAAATTAGCCGGCACAAGTATAAATGGCAAGCCGCCACCGGCAGCGCCGCGGCCGGACAAAACCACACATATAAGCCACGGCCCACGGACAAGCCCGCCGCAACAGCGCGGCGCCCTCCTCCTTCAACCGCGCCACCACACCAGCAGGAGCCTGGAGGAGAGCGCGCGGGCGGGTGGGGCAAGTACACGTTGATGGCATCAACCGCCAACCCGCCGCCGCCTACGGCGGTGCCGGAACGGAGACTGCCGCTGGTGCCGCGGCTGGCGGACGATGGCGGCGGGGGCGGAAGGGGCGACGACGCGCGGGGGAGTAGTGCAGGAGGGAGCGTGGCGGGCATCTCGCCGAGCATCCTCATCATCGCGGTCATCGTGGTGGTGATGCTGCTCGCGTCGCTGTGCATCCACTACTTCATCCGCCACCTCTGCCGCCACGTGGGCCCAGCGGGGTCCTCCGCTTCGTCCCGGCAGGCGCCGCCGCTCCCGCTCGTGGCGCGCCCCGCGGCGGGGGCGTCCGTGGCGCCCGCCGACGGCCAGGAGGGGGGAGGAGGAGGGAAGGCGGCGGCCGCGGCGGAGGCGGAGGCGGAGCGGCTCATCGCGCGCCTGCCGCTGTTCACGCTGTACTCGTCGCTGGCCTCGGTGCCCAAGTCGTCGAGCGACTGCGCCGTGTGCCAGAGCGCATTCCGCGACGACGACGAGCTCCGCCTCCTGCCCGCCTGCCGGCACGCCTTCCACTCCCGCTGCGTGGACCCGTGGCTGCGCGCCAACCCGTCCTGCCCGCTGTGCCGCGCCTCCATCGCGCTGCCCCACCCGCCGCTCACGGACCTCCTCCGCGTGGAGCTCGGCAGCGTCAGCAGCCGCCGCTCCAACCCGGACGCTGCGGCTGCCGCCGTCCGCGCGTACCCGCTCCCCGGTGGCCTCCCCAACTCGGCGTCGTCAGAGTACCTCGTCGAGGAGGAGCTCCAGGTCGTGCTCAAACCGAGCCCGCGCGCAGCTGCCGCCGGTTCCAGCGACCCGCCAAGCCAGCAGCCGCATCAGCATCAGCAGCTCGCCGCGGTGGAGCGCGGGCAGCCGTCGTCCGTGGGCCTGACCCCTACGGCATCGTTCAGGTCGACGGCGGAGCGGTGGAGCAGCAGGTGGAGCAACCGGTGGAGCAGCGGGCGCTGGAGCAGCCGGTACGACGCCGGGACCGTGACGGCCGCGGCCACGGCGGAGTGGTGGTGGGACATGGACGGCGGCGTGGCCCCCACGACGCGGCGGAGGGACGCGGACGACGGCAGCGCGTCGTTCTACGGGTTCGTGCGGTGGCTCACCGGGGCATACTAGTAAATACGGTCGTACGGTGCTAGCATAGTACTCCAGCATCCATGGAAAGCGGAGGAAACTTGCTTCGCCCCTGCGGCGGCGGCGGCGGCCGGCGGCGGGCGGTGTTCCCGAAAGGCCCTCCTCGTCGTCTTCGTGAAACGAATCGAAATGAACTGGGAGTGCCTGTCTGTCCGGCTCTTCTTTTCGGCATGCGAGCGTCGAATTTTTATTTTGCTTATTTTTTGTTTTGGTTCTGGGGCGGGCCGGGTGGATTTCGAGGACGGAGGAGATGCCCCGTTCGCGGGTTTCAAAACTGCTTCCGAATTGGAGAATGTCGGCGGGAAGAATGAGGACGAATGAATTTGTGGACTCTTACGCAGAAGATGCACAGCAGTCTCGGCCACTCGAAAGAAAATGGTAGAAATTTGGGGGGCTTTTGCTGCATTTTGATTTGGGTTGATTTGTGGTACTCATCATTTGTGTACGTACAGTATGTATGCATGTACTAGTAGCGTGGATTGGCCATTTTTGCATAGCAAATAAATTAGCAAATGTCGTAGGAGACGCCCTACTCCATCACCTATGTTTATCTCAATTCTCATGCCATGGTGGCGCACATTTACAAAGGTTGATTGAAGCCAAAACTTGGTACTAACTGCACTCATCATATGTACCATGCACTATACTTTTAGATTTTTATACTGCTTGATGAGTTGATGCACAATGAACGGGTGCATCTCAATCACATCCTGTGCTTGTCATACGAGTAGGGAGTTGAAGGGTGTGCAATTCTACTAGAGCACTGTGCAAAGAGTGTACTCCTACATACAGCAGCACTGTGCAAAGAAAGAGTGCACCAGCAGAGAATGCAATGCATATGGGATAGAGTAGAGGAGGTTACGATATGGACCAAGATTGCTGGTCCATGAGATTACGCACAAGCCTACAAGAACTCCCTCTCAGTCTTAGTCCTGCCTCCTCCCCCAGTCCCCACTGGAAAAGGACTCCACTGTCCCATTGCTTCGTACTGGCCCATGGCCTGGCCGCCTAGCCGCTAACAATACTATTGGCTCCGCGCGCTTCGCTATCCCAATTAACATAATTAGAAAGGGCATCGTTTTGACTGTACGCGCGCTCTGGCTTGACCTGCCTTGTCCCTCACTCGTCCTTTGCCACTGTGGATGGGAGTGAAGCTGGAGTGGACGAGAGGGAGAAGAGCTGTGAAATTTTTGTATTTTGGTCCCTTTTGAAAACAATTTTTACAAAAAGACCTACGCTAAAACGTTTTCTGAAAATAGACCATTTTTAGGCGTCTTAGAATATGACGCCGAGGTATGAGGGTCGGCGTCGACTGGCACGACGCCGAGGTATTGCCACGTCACGGACGACCGGGGTCGTCGGCGACACGGTGGCGCGTGGGGTCCGAGACGTCGGCGTCGTGTCAGCCAACGCCAAGGGCCCAACCTCGGCGCGGCTGGACTGCGCGCCGAGCTATTGGCACCATCCGGAGCGCGGCCCAGGCGGCCCAACAACGCACGGTGGCCCAGTAGCTCGGCACTGGGTCACTTAACGCCGAGCCACCAGACCTCGGCGCGGCCCGACTCAACGCCGAGGTCTGGTCCCTTGAGGCCGTGCCGAGGCCACTTCTTCTTCCTCCCTCCATTCTGAAACCGCCGGTCTCCTCTCTTTCTCTTCTCCCCCACGCCGCCACCAAACCTTAGCCTCCAAAATCGACCCTAGGTGCCATGATCTCGGCTCCCGAAGCTTCCTCGAGGTAATGGTCCCTCCCCTCCTCCAATCTATCCGCGTAGATGTGCTTATATTGTCCCTAATCATGTGGAATCATGAGTGTATGGTGTTTTGGTATATTTGTGTTTGCATTTGCAAAACGTATGGCTTAGGATGATTGAGTGCATTGTTGTTTAACTGTTTTATGTGCTGAACATGTTAGGTTAGTTTGGTTTCTAGTTATTTTGGTCATTAGGGTTCTTTGTTTATTGTAGGTGTCATTAAGGTTAGTTATTTGTTGGTCATTAGGGTTAGTATGTATTTTATTTATTTGTTGGTCATTACATTTCAATTTTTTATGATTAGAAATGATTATGTTGTTGGGGTTGAAAAAGATGAAATGATATATTTTAGTTTCTACTTATTGGATTGAAACTCGCATGATATATTGATATGTGACACTACTTGTTGTGTGATGGCTGTAGATGGATAAATTAGTGAGGTTGCATCATGGAGGCCGTATTGTTAGGACAAGAGATGATAGTTTGGAATTTCTGGACATGTGTGAGGTGTTGTTGATTTTTTCTGAAACACCATCTTTGACCTAGTTAGTGGAGCGAGTGAAGGTTAAGTTAGGCTGGAATGAAGGAGACGTGCATGTTCAGTTTGAAGGTGTCATAGATGTTGGGTCATCGAAGGGTCCTCGGATCAAGCGGTTGCTCAAAATTACAAGCGAGACTGAATGGAATGATTATAAGGCAGTTGTATTGGCCTCAGAAGTGCGATCTTTGGATTTAGTAGTAAGTAAGGAGTCTGGCTTAGGAAATGATAACTTCGAAGCATGGCCATCTTCCCCCGCTCACATAGGTTATGATCCTTTGTCTGAAGAAGAAATACTTGTCACACAACTAGGCTACGGTGGAAATGAGGAAGAGAATCCGGTTGCCGATGGTGAGGGCAATCATGATAGTGATGAAGAGGATGATGATTATGTAATTGGTGATGCAGAAGAAGGTTTGGACGATGCTAGCGAAGACTTTTCTATTGAGGATGAGCTTAGCGACGAAGATGATCTTAGTGGTGAAGAAGACTTTGATGATGCTAGGGCTACGAACCGTTTTGACATGGAGATAGCTGGAGATGATGAATCCTTCGTAGAGGAGATAGCCGAAGACTCTGATGACGATCGCCCTGTTGGTCGTCTTAATTTTAGGAAAATAGAGATATTGTCTAGGGTCTTGCCTTGGAGAGATCCACTAGTTGGTGATTTCGAGGACCTTAGCCATGGTCACAGGGCAGTAGCTGATGGTGGGCCAAGTGATACAACTATGCCTGATGTTAGCGGTTGCCTCATCATACGGAAGGGCATATTGTTTGCTACCATGGATGAGTTGAAATCATGGTTGCAAGAGTACTCCATTGTACACAACCGACCTTTTAGGGTCATCAATTCATTCAAGGAGAAGAGGTACACTGTTGCTTGTGAAGAACAACAGTGTGGTTGGAGAGTATGTGCTAGGAAGACGAAGGCAAGCAAATGGAAGATTACCTCAGTGAAGCAACCACATGTTTGTGCCACTGCTGAGGCAGAAGAGAACTATCTGCAGCTCAATTCTAGGTTCACTGCAAGGCAGTCATGCCCCATGGTGAAGCATATGCCAACCATTACGGTGTCTGCGTTGGTTGAGATCATCTTCCAACGGTACAATTACTATGTCAAGTATGGGAAAGCATGGAGGGCAAAGCAGCGTGCACTGGAAATAATATTTGGAAATTGGAAAGAAGCTTATGAGCGTCTCCCTGTAATGTTGAGCGCAATGAGGGCTGTAAATCCTGGGATGCACTTCGAGTATTTACCTAAGGAGGGCGAAACAAGGAATGGTAGCCAGGTATTTGGAAGGGCGTTTTGGGCGTTCGGGCAGAGCATCGAAGCATTCAAGCATTGCAGGCCCGTCGTCTCAATTGACGGGACCTTTCTTATAGGGAAATTTGACGGGACATTCAGGTAGTCTCCTCTCATTCAGTTGATGTTACATCTTTATATAGTTTTGCGACCAACCCCACTTACTAATAGTGCTTTCAAAATGCAGCGTGCCATGCATCGCCTCCGAAAGGTAGCTGCACGCCTTGGATGTAGACGTTCCCCGGATGTGGCAGTCCCACAACAGCTTGGTGCTGGATCTTCTACTGCACATGTTGGAGGGACTTCATCTTCACATGGTGCACATGGTGGCAGGACTTCTTCTTCACATGGTGCAGCAACTAGTGCAGAGGGTGGTCAAGGACATGGTCATTAAGATGATGAAGATGATGAAGGATAGGGAGAGTACTATGATCATGAGTATGATGAGATTGGCATGTCCCAGCTTGGAGATGCACCCCAAGGAACTCAAGGCCCCTCCGGTTCTGGACGTCCACAGAGGACGCTCAGACCAGTGGATAGGTACACTCTAGGTACCTATCCGTTTGGGAGGGGAAAGTGTTACGCTCACCGTCCATGTTAAGGTACAAGGAGCGATAAAAGATCCAAAGACTTCATATGCTATATTTTGTGCATGGACTATGTATGCATTGGACCTTATGTAATGCACTATGTATGGACCTTGTACTATGTTTGGACTATGTTGGTTGATTGATGAAGCATATGTATGGACTATGTTGGATGTTGAATGTGTTGGACCTTATGTATGTATGGATGTTGAATGAATGTGTATGTCGGTGTGGTCATTTGTTATGTGAAATTCTGTGTATTCTGTTTTTTGGTGAACCCAGGAGCTCGGCGTTAATTGAACACACGTCGAGGGTGGGCACCTCGGCGTTTAGTCATTTGACGCCGACCACTGGTGCATACTGGAATCCTTTGTCTCGAAGCGCCGAGGTGCCCAAGTTCGGCGTGCCATAAATTGACGCCGAGCCATTAACCTCGGCGTGGGCCGACTAAGCGCCGAGGTTCGGCCCAAACCTGGCGCCGGCCGTTGTGATCTCTAGGGTTGGCGTGGGCCGACTCGACGCCGAGCCTCAGCCCAACTCGTAAATGGCCAAGCCAAACCCTAGGGTTGGCGTGGGCTGACTCGACGCCGAGCCTCAGCCCAACACGTAAACGGCCGAGCCAAACCCTAGGGTTGGCGTGGTCCGAATCAACGCCTTGGTCATCTACCTCGGCGTCGTCCGACTTGACGCCGAGCCTATGAATCATAAAATAGAAAGAATAAAGTATTAAAGACAGAGGTCTTCTAAACCTTTGGTATAGGTTGAAATCCTATTTGCATGATTCAAATGAAAAATCTTTCTCAACGATTCCTCTTCTACTAACACGAGTTATACTAATAAGAGTAGACATGCTATATTTATGTTTGTATGTTTGTTCCTGTAGGAAAAACCGAAGGTTGGTTCGATTTCAATCCCCTATTTTTAGAGAGTCAAATCTTTTTTTCAGTTTGGGAATCAACCATAGTACATGAAACTTAGAGGTAGGTAAACTGCAATTTATGAAATAACGAATGCACAACGATTACACTCACATCAAAACTAACAATGGCATGTCGCAAACTAAACCTAGCATGACTTAGGGGATTGAAAGAAACAAGTGATACAGACATTGCAAAGGGTACACACTCACATGAAAACTAACAATGGCATGTTGCAAACTAAACCTAGCATGCCTTAGGAGATTGAAAAGAACAACTCATACAAGCATTCCACATTTGGATTGACTAACAAAGGTTGGTCCTAATAATGCTCCCACATATTGAACTGAGTTGCGCCTTCCCCATAGTATCCTCCAGTTGATGGAGGCGGTGGCGGTGGTGGCGGAGAAGGAGGCCCGTCCTTCTTATGGTACGGGCACTCGCAGTACGGATTATTGCATAGTGCCTCCTCTGCATCATTGCTGTTGTCGTCGTCCGACTTGTCCCTGTTACCACTTCC
The DNA here is from genome assembly GCF_019320115.1 of Miscanthus floridulus. Classification (NCBI taxonomy): domain Eukaryota; kingdom Viridiplantae; phylum Streptophyta; class Magnoliopsida; order Poales; family Poaceae; genus Miscanthus; species Miscanthus floridulus. The sequence goes on along the minus strand of NC_089580.1, from coordinate 123,664,648 downwards.
AGGGCCATACTCTAGGTCAAAGATGCATCCCTGTAGATATGTGATGTACTGTTGATGGGGATAGATAGGAGGAGGGTTGACCCATCTAGTGAAGCCACAGTTATCTGGACAGCTTGAATCCTGAAAACCCATCTACCAATAAGTACTACTAGAAACCAAATGCAAATCTAAAAAAGGAGAGAGTTCAAAGGAAATACAAATCCTCGCGGGCATCTGAAGAAACGACGGCCTCCACCGTCACAGTCGTTGTACATCTGCACAACGCAATCCAAACCATGGCGGCATTTTGGCCAATCTTCAATGCGCTTGTCGTATGATCTAAGAGGTCTCTCACGGGTGAAGTCACTCTTCCTCTCCAAAGGAAATTCCTCTATTGGTTCTTCAAAAGAATCAGGACCCAGAGAACCCTCCCACACAATCGGAGGTCCCTTCCTCACCCCCTTTCCTCTCCCTCCGCCGAAACCCTTTCCACTCGAGGAACCTCCGCTCGACATTTGCTAAAACTAAACCAGAAAACAAGTTGTGTGGATGTGGAGCAAGACATGGACCACTATATATAGAGATGAAGGCACGTTCACCATGAATGCTACTTGACAAAAAACTTGTGTGCGTACTCATTTATTGAATCTGCAAAGGCTAGATGCTTCATCTGAAAAGCCTACACCATGACTGGTCATTTCATCTGAAAAGGCTACACCTGTGTTTTGTCACTTCATCTAAATGCAATACATCACTCTGATATTAATTCATTGCGTATACGGATACAACAGTAAACGAATCTAGGTTTTTCAGTGAGTTTTCAAATAGACTTTTCATTGACTGCAACAGTACTTGTAGCCCTTTCAGTGACTGCAACAGCACAAGTAGCCTTTTCAGTGATACAAATAGTAGCACTACAGTCTTAGGATAGTTAACGAAGTACAGGGCATAAGACCATCTGAAATAAAAGCATAGTGCATTACAACATAATAAAAAAAGTCCAGGGAATAAGTTCATCTGAAATAAAAGCAGAGTGCATTACAACATAGTAAAAAAAGTCCAGGGCTACACGACATCGCTCGTGAATAAACCAAATACCTACTGAGTGTAACGAGGCTACTTTCCCTTCCTCTGGGCATCGGGATTCTCCTCCATCGCTGCCTTCGCTCGGCGCACACGCTCAAGCTTCTTCTCCCTCTCTGCCCTGTACGCAGCAACACGCCTCCTTTCCTCCTCTTCCTTATGCTCCTTTTCTATAGCCTCCTGTCTGCGTCTCTGCTCAAACCTCTCCTTAACCTTCGCATCCCACTCCTTCAGGCCTTCTAGATGCTGCTTGTCTGACTCCTTGATCTCAGTGTCAATCCACTGCTCAAAGTCACACAGTGGTGGAACGGTCTGAAAGAAAAACAAATTGTTACAAAACAAATAAATAAGTAATACTTAATATCACAAGAAAATTAATTAACACACAATAAAAATTCTTCACAAACGATGCACGGCGCTGTTGCTTTGTAGGTTCCCATGCATAATTGGGACACATCCAGTACCTCTGTCTATATGTTTCCTCATCTTCAGAGATGTCTACCTTGCAAGGATCACCACAAAAGCACATTGGTCGAGGAACACCTTCAGGGAGAGGCTTTAGGTCGTAGGGATTTGCCCTCTGGCGACCATAGCTACAATTGAAAGAATTTAGTCATATTAACGGAGAACCAAACCTAAACCTAGGGTTTTCTATTTGTTGCACAAATAATGAATAAACATTGGGATTACCTTGTAATACGAGCTTTACCACGCCTTGGCATCCTAACACTACGTAGAAAAAAAATCAATCCAAAGTACCTTGCAACGAATGTAAAGCTACTAACACTAAATCACCATATCTCCCAAATAAGTTTTTCATTACAAACCCTAAGCAAATTTGAATCCCAACAAACACAAAATTTAACTCAATGATTATAAACCAGAACATATACAACAACAACAACAACAACAACCATACATTTGGGTCATTCAATCATTTGAACCACCATACATTGCACGAATGACATGAACATGAGCCAAACCTATAATGCCAAGTTCAAAAACAACCGAATCTAAATGGATGAAATGAAAGAGGGGAAAGAGGAGTACCTTGGCAAAACGTCTTGGTCATAAAAAATTGAAATGTAATGACCAACAAATAAATAAAATACATACTAACCCTAATGACCAACAAATAACTAACCCTAATGACACCTACAATAAACAAAGAACCCTAATGACCAAAATAACTAGAAACCAAACTAACCTAACATGTTCAGCACATAAAACAGTTAAACAACAATGCACTCAATCATCCTAAGCCATACATTTTGCAAATGCAAACACACATATACTAAAACACCATACACCCATGATTCCACATGATTAGAGACAATGCAAGCACATCTACGTGGATAGATTGGAGGAGGGGAGGGACCATTACCTCGAGAAAGCTTCGGGAGACAAGATCCGGGCACCTAGAGTCGCATTTGGGGGTTATAGTTTTGTGGGGGCCGTGGGGGATTTGGGAGACAGAGAGCCGGCGGTGTTCAGAATGGAGGGAAAAAGAAGAAGGGGCCTCGGCGTGGCCTCAAGGGACCAGACCTCGGCGTTGAGTCGAGCCGCGCCGAGGTCTGGTGGCTCGGCGTTAAGTGACCCCGCGCCGAGCTACTGGGCCACCGTGCGTTGTTGGGCTGCCTGGGCCGCGCTCCGGATGGTGCCAATAGCTCGGCGCGCAGTCCAGCCGCGCCGAGGTTGGGCCCTTGGCGTTGGCTGACACGACGCCGACGTCTCGGACCCCACGTGCCACCGTGTCGCCGACGACCCCGGTCATCCGTGACGTGGCAATACCTCGGCGTCGTGTCAGTCGACGCCGACCCTCATACCTCGGCGTCATGTTCTAAGACGACTAAAAATGATCTATTTTCAGAAAACGTTTTGACGTAGGTCTTTTTATAAAAATTATTTTAAAAAAGAACCAAAATACAAAAATTTCACGAGAAGAGCTCGTGTCGCTTTTGGTGGTGGAAGGCTTTGTCCTTGCTCTGAACCTCTCAACTGTACCTACTGCATGCTTCAGCCAAGGGGTTTTTGCCATGCATGTGGTACGGCATTGCCTGGCTTGGCTACCTTGTGAAAGCAAGTGTTGTTTCGCATGCATTGGCCCTCCCTGCCTGCCATGCCAATGCTCTCTTCTTTCTTGTGTGAGCTGTTGAAGGCCGTTCCCCTTATGGATTGGCTGCTAAGCCATGACCGAAAGTACTGTTGAGAAAAAAATATTGTTCGTTGACTAAAAAAATAATAACTTACCCCAGCACTGCAGCGAACAGAAGATGCATGGCAAGGGTGAGCAGGGACGGACCCACAGGGCATGTAGGGTGGCCCACCGCATATCCTGGGGTCCGCCAGTCATAGAGATAGGTAGAAAATTTCAATGTAAAAAAAAATAAAAAAAACATTTTCACCGAATTACATAAAATTTTTTTTACTGCACATATCTAGAGATAAAAACCTAGCTCAGTGTGAGACGAGACTGGCAGAGCACCAAGCAAGCACCGTACTAGCGAGCGAGCTACTCCACTCCTTCCTATAGCTACGAGCACTGACCGTGAGTCCGTGACCGAGTGACTGATGTCTTGAATTTGTTTTTCTCAAGGCCAAGGGGGACAAGGGCAAGAGACAAGGCCAAAAAAGCAAAAGGCCTGCTTCTGGACTCTGCAATTTCCTCCTTTCTCTCCTTTTCCTTTCTCTTTTCTTTTCAATTTTAACTTTCCTTTCGTTTCAGCTGATCCATCCATATATACGACGGTCTCCCCCCGGGCTTTATAAGTTTGAGCTAAATTTTCGTGACCCACGCAGCCATGCTGATGGAGCTCAGTGATTAAGTCGAGTCAAAAATATTTGACGACGTCGATGCATGATGAACGTACTACACCAACTGTTGTGACCATTGACCGCTCACAAACACTGGATGCAACTCTGCTGCACACAGGGTCCCTTTTTCTTCTCCCATGCATGCATGGCCTGCCTGACGAGCTGTTTGCGGCTCAAGCCTGTACATGTGGAGACAGTGGAGTGGACCAGAACTGATGCTTGCGCGACGGTAAAATCAAAAGGAAAGGAGCTCGAGAGATTTACTAGTATTTTTGCTCTTGCGAGAACTTTACCTCAGCATCGCATGCGCGCGAGATGCCTGGTGCCGGGGAACACCAGCAGCGCACCTCAGTGGACATGGAAGACTGTTCCTATCTTCTTCTGTCGGACAGCAAAAATTCAACGGGGCAAATCACAAATTACCTCAGTTTTAGGCATTATTAGAATGGTAGTGGGACACCTGTCGCCAGCCAAACCCCGTGGGCCGTGGTTGAAAGCCGATGAACACAGCCACTTCTCACTAGCTAGTGATCGTGCTAAGTTTTACAGTACCCTACCACACGATTCTGTCTTTCTTTAGCGCCAGCTTAGATGTGGCTATTGGTAGTTCTCGGCGCAGGGGCGGATCTATAGATTTTAGAATGGAGGATTTTGAGTCATCTTTAACCTCTACTCCCGTCGTTACTCTCCTTCATATATCTAGATAATTTAGGAGAGGCTCAAGAGAAACTCTATTGTCATAGAGGTTGTAGGGGGCGCTTGAGGCCCTGTTGACGCAAAGATTAGTCACACATCAGCTTAGAGCTAGATCGTCCAGGTCGTCACAGACCGAAGAACGTAGCGGATAACCAACACGCTTTCACGGTGAAGAGCGGCGAGGTTTACAAGCAAACCACCAACGGCTACTTTATTATGAGCAAACTAGCAAAGAAACTATCGAAACTCTCATCCAGGAGGGATTCTGTTGGGCCGGGACAATGACACCAGTGGGTTGCCCTAGGTCGGTTGGCAAACCTAGGGCGCCATCCTTGGTCATCGGATAAAGAGATGAACAACAACATGAGGTTGGAAAAAAAGATTGGGAAAAAAGGTATTTAATTTATATATTTATTAAATGTAAAAAGATCGATTGGATGTTGTATATCTAAATCGGCCATGTACCCCCTACTTTATAGGGAGTATGGTGGTCTTATCCCGTTGGAAAACAAATATGATACTATTATTTGTCGCTTCACAAAGTTTTCTTAAATTAGGCTAAAACTGTCATGAGCCTATTTAAATTGGTATGGGCCTAATTTAAATGTCAACAGGCCCCTATCACCCCACTCCCCCAACCCCACATCCCACAGCTAGATCCACACCTCCTGGTTCTTGGCAACTAAAATTAGCCACAAGTAATTTCTGTTGATCACAACTTACTACTAGTTAGTGTTTGGTTGTTAAAGTTTAGTCTGTTTCTCGTAGCCCATATGTCATCAACTCTTTTTGTTTTTTCCAACATTGCCTATTTTTACAAGGTTATTTTCCTTGACACACCTAGAAAGAATGCGTGTCAAATTAGACGGGCACTGAACACGTCCTTAGTTCATTTATATCTGATTATCTTTTTCTTTGCAAACTAAATAAGTTCAACTAAACAAGGTTTTTAGTCGATCCCATATCCCATAATAGAAAGAAATCCTGGACGCCTTTTTTAGGTCAAGGAATAAACATCCGGCTTTACCCCATGTGACCAAGAGAATTAGATCACTTATTACATTAATTTATATCAAAATCAAATGTATCCAACTCAACTCAATTTTAGCATTACTTATCCACCCAAATTAAAGAACCAAAGAACTGCATAGCGGTTGTTTCTAACACACGGCAAACTTGGAAGATTCGCTTTCTTCGAACCATTGTAACAGTGCCCATTTGACGCAACCAGTGTGTTCAAATGATCAGGACCTGCAAAAAAGTTTTGGTTCCACAATTGTCAAAAACTGTTTTATTTCTTGTAAGCCATATATATTGTCCAACAGATGGCAGCACCTCCTAATAATAGCAAGCTATTGTTTGATTTGCCCCCGGTTTGTACCATCCATGAAAACGATCAAGAATATTCAAGGGAGGCTGTAGACCCAGAACCAAGTAAATGGTTTGCCAAAGGAATTTAGCATAGGTACAGTCAACAAGAGGTGTCTAATTGTTTCATCTCTACAACAAAACACGTATGATTTGTTCCCGCTCCAATTCTTTCTTGCTAAGTTTTGTTTGGTTAAAATCACTCCTCTTTAGCAACCACAATTTTTTTATTTTTTATGACATCATTAAATGCTAGATTTGTTGTGAGATGATGATGACCATATTGATAAGGTGTTAATATATGGAATTTAATGTGTGAAGGAGCCATTATTTTTGAAAAGCAAAAAAAAGTGTCCCTTTCAACTTGTAAACCAATGTTTGCAATTCGTTCTACGGGATTATTCCACTCTAACACCTCATTTCCTTTCAGTGTTTGTTGATCTGAAGAAAACATTAAGAGAAATAGTACTAAGAGTTGAAGCTATTATTGTAGCTTGTTTTTCTCGAACAATACTACAAAGATTTGGGTATTGTGCTTTTAGAGGTTGTTTCCCAAACAAGATGTCTTACCGGAACCTAATTTGAGGATCATCATCTATTCATCTAGTTTAAATCTTGAACACGTATACTAACCATATCGCATCTTTTTACTTGGCAACGATAAAAAAACAACTGAAAAGATCTAGAGGGCATATCGATCATTTGCACAGATACTGTACATATGCTGCGAAGTGTTAACGCAAGGGAAGCGCACTTTGTTGAACCTCGCATGAGAGTTACGTTGGCAGTTGAGTGTTGAGACAAAAACAAAGAAAGAAAAGATCATTCTTACCGCTAGCTATCGGCCGTCATAATCAAGGCCCCCGGCCCGTTTCTTTCCCGCCACTCCACTACTACTCCAGTCCCGGTCCATGGATCGGTGACGCTCTCTTTTTCTTCTCTGGGTCGCCCACGCCTTCCTCGCCTCGACGCTGCGCTTCGTCATGCATGCCGCACTGCCCTCCGCTCTTTGCATCATCACGTACGCACGCACGCACCGTCAGTGCATGCACCTAGCTACTGGAAACCACGAGACAGCATAATAAGCAAGCTAGTAGGTGCCACCTTGTCCCCCTCTGCTAGCTATCTAGCCCATTGGTAACAACTCGATTGGCTCTGTTGACCAGATGTGATTATTATCGTAAGGCAAAAGAGAAGGGAAAAAAAGAAAAAGAAAATGCATGCATCCTTGCCAGCAATAATAAGCTAGACTAACCTTCGCAATCAAATAAAAATCTTGGAGCTAATACACTTGTAACGTGCCAGTGCCATCGATTCGCCGTTGATGGTTTGGCTTGGTATATCCGTCGTCTAGCTGTCTTGAAATTGACTTGCTTGTGCAGGTGATCTTCGTCGTAGCTTCCATCGTGTTGCGTGCGCAGTTAGACGACCAGGACTTCGAGCCCACGAGTCGTCGTCTATCCAAAATCCAATGACGCTGCATGAATGAATACAGTCGATAGCACCCCCATAGGTAAGGTAAGGCAATTAGGCCTCGTTTGGTTACTGCAGTCCCTCCTAAAATTCTTATCACATCGAATATTTTGACATATACATAGAGTATTAAATATAGACTAATTATGAAATTAATTGCACAATTTGTGACTAATTTGTGAGACGAATCTTTTAAGCCTATTTAGTCTATGATTTAACAACGTAGTGATACAGTAAACATATGCTAGTGACAGATTAATTAGGCTTAAAAAATTGTCTCGCAAATTAGGCTCTATTTATGTAATTGGTTTTATAATTAATTTATATTTAATGCTTCTTATTAGTATCTAAACATTTAGCGTAACATGAATTTTAGAAGTTACTAAAGAACCAAACACCCGTTAAACAATCTCCAGGCGGCCGGTATGTTTGGTACGTACGCAAGCTGTATATCCCGGCGACGGCGACGGTCACTCATCACGAACCTAACGCCGCCAGGCCAGTTCATGACGATCACGGATTTCGTTTGATTATTAATTGTCAGCATGTTCGGTTGGCTGGTTCATATCGTTGCTGGTTCGTGAAGAAGTACTGCTGGTTGATTTGTGTGAGAGAAAAATACTGTTCCGACTAAAAATTTACGATCGTTTACGACAAGCCACAGCCAATCGAACATGCTGTATTTTCTCAGTAGAAACTGAGGAACTACGTACGTAGTACTGATGATTCCATGGCCCATTGGCCCATGCCAGGTCATGCACGCACCTGCGTGAAGGTACTGCACGTGCTAATTCGTGAGTCGTACGTGGCAGCGACATGCATCTTTATATCTATAACTACATACAACAGCTGGTGACTACTACTATGTTGCATTGTATTGGGGTGGGATGTAGTATATATACCACAGGCCATGGTACTATGGCAGTGACAACCTCCAAACATAGAGACGTTTTTTTTCTTTTTCTTTGCTCCATCTCTATCGGTAACTATGCGTCTTCGTCTAGTTGCAAGACACCAGTATACTTGAATTGTATGCACTTAGGTTACAGCGTAGCAGTGCACTGCTGAATGACTCTATGCTGTGCGCCCCGTGTACTACGTACCAGATCTGGCTTGAATGTTAGCGTACGAACGAAGTAGAGTAGGGCCTGGCCAAGCAAGTCTTTTGGCCAGATCAATGCGTGGCAGAAATAAGCTAGGACCGGCAGGCCGGTACGGTGCGTGCGCAAGAGCGGCAGCATGTGTTTACAGCTAGCGAGCGTCTACGTGATCCGTGCAGGCAGACACCGTGGATCTACGTGCATCAATGCACGCAGCGCCCCGTCGTCCGCCCCGCCGCCGACGGTCGTTCATCGATCATGCTGCATGCTTGCAGTTGCAGCATGCTGTATGCTTGCATGTCTATGGATCGGAATGGGCACCATGCTGCATGCGGGCATAGGGCATGAACAATGATGCAGACAACTGCATGTCGCTACCCTTCGCCTGTGCTCTGCTGCTGCGTCTCGTGTCAGGCTGTCAGCTAGCTTCGGGGCGGGCAGTAGGGCACTACGGTCAGCCATGGCCGACGCGGCGAATACACCTCAGTGTCACCGGCCGTGGCAGCTGGTCGTCCCAGCGAGATCGAGCGGAAGCCGCCGCACTGTCCGTCCAGTCGCAGCCGCAGGAGTCGGAGCTGCAGTGCGTCGAACGCATAGAGCCATGGACGGGGAGGTCGCCGCCGCCTGCATCTCGGCGCGCCGTGAGGGCCAAGGCCGACGCGGCCTAGGCGCGGCCGTCGTCGCCGCCGGACGCCGTGACCGACCCGCCCTCTCGACCCGCACGCAAATAGAACCCGTTTCCACCCATCCACACACACCCCATATCAGAACCCGCCCCAAAATACCCGTTTCCCCCCGACCCATTAGCAGGCTGGTAAAGGGGGTATTCATGTAGGTGTAAGGTAGGGCTGGTCGCTTACTTGCTTTAGGCACGATTATACATATGGCCCTTTAGATCTCCATAATTACCTTCATCTGTTGAAAGAAAGACAGTGGAGAAGAGCTCCCCGGTACATTCAACTTTTTAGCCTAAAATTGGCTCCCGCGAAAGGTCAAATCCAAGACCTAAGGAGTGCTTTTAGAACCATCATGCTTTCATCCGATATTTGGGATTTGCTCCTAGTCCTTGAGGTTGCCTAATAACTTGTCCATTGAATGTTGAAATGCCCGAGGAGGTGGGTTGTCCGATCTTGGTGAGGCCTCCTAGCTAGGATTTAGCTCCTTGGCAATTGGATCCACCACAAAGGATCCACTTTTTCTGGTGGATTGAAGCCCATTTTGTTCCCCGGAGCATACCAGCAACCAAATATTTAACACAAACTATGGAACTTTATTGTTTTAATAAAACAATGAGCATATGATTCACTATATGCACTATCATTTCCAAGAAATTGGCGATCAAGGTAGGATTCAACGACAGTCGACACCCTTACATATGAAGGTGATGAAGTGTGCAATCTAGGGGTCAATCAAACTTGATTTCTTGCCTCGCGATGCCATTGTACCTTGATTTTTCTGAACATTAAAGGGTTTTAATGCCTTCTTGCCTGGAGAAATTTGGTGTACAAAGGATGCCATGAGCCCATGTATCGATCTTTTTATTTTTGCTCCGATCCCCTGTTTGTTTGAGAGAGCCCTCAAACACAAGATGGAGATAATAGATAGAAAACTGTTGGAGTTTCCCTACAAAGTTGTCAGGTTTTGGTAATAGTCAATTTGATCCATCTTGTAACCTACATATGCAAATTGAGTAGATTTTTTTAGAAAGATCTGACAATTGTTAAATCCTTCGTTAGAAAAAGTTAGGCAACATCTCATTCAAACTACTAGGAAACATTTTCAACTATAAGTTTTTTTTTTCAAAATTGTTGTGCAACATTTCAACCACTGCCTTTCTTGAAAATTGTCAGACAACACTCTCCACTGTATTTCATCAAAATTATTGGCAGTATTTTGAACCATTGTTTAGGTCTTGTCGATGCGGGACCCACTGGATACCCCTCAAGGAAGGGAGAAGATCTAGTCTAACTAGGATTCTTTCCATGTAATCTTAGTAGTAGTATTATTCTATAATCCTACTAGGAACTCTCATTGTAAACCGACTAGGACTCTGGCCTCCTGACTATATAAAGGAGGGCGGAGTTCCTGGAGAAGGGAGGGAGAGACAACACTTGACAATCAATCCGACGCAAAGGCTAACGCCGACTGGACGTAGGGCTATTACTTGATCACGATCGAGGGCCCGAACCAGGATAAATCGACTGTCTCTTGCGTTTACCATCGAGTTCTGCATACGCCGAAGCTCGAACAAATTGCCCCGGGTACCCCCGTGGCTGGCTATCGGTGGTGAAACATCGACTAAGTCATAATCAAAGAATTTACTCTTACGACCCTAACGAAACTGAATTCCACAGTCACCAAGAACATGGGTGTCATCGCTGCGGGGTTGGGGCTTCAGACGGAAGAAGTAACGAAAGAGAGAAAGAGAAGGAGGAATTCCAAGAAAAGAAAGATGAACAAAAACAGAAAGATGAAGGACATCATTGGGAGCAAGATGGTTCAAGCTAATCCCAAAATAACTGAGAAATCGATGAAGAAAAGCAGAAGCAGGAAGGCAGAGTCCAGCACAGATAAAGGAGACAAAAAGAACAATCTCACCAGGGCCTGGAGTTGGGACCCGATGCTGGCCTGGAGCTTTCCAATCAGCAAACTCCTTGCCCTGGATCAGACCATCACTGACAAGCTCGCGCAACTGATCCTCAGTCGTAGTCGGAGCCGGCCAGATCTTCTGAGCAGCCCTCATGGCCATGAATTCTTGATTTTCAATCACAGAAAGCGATGCCTCCTCGTCTACAAAGGTTGCCTAGGACTTGCTCGCTGATTTCTTCCTACCCATATACTAGCAAAAGCAATAAAGCACTAAGAAACGATGATGCTCAGACGGTGGCGCTCAGATGACGGCGACAATGGCGATGGTGGAGTTTTGAAGACTAGGGTTTCAAGGCAAAAGCAGGGCAACAAAGAAAAAGAAGAAGAAAGGCCATTAAATAGATTTTTACAGCAATAAAAACGCGACCCACCAGGCTCGTTTAAACACGGCATGAGAACGCAACGATCCATTTCTCAACACAACTGACACAGCTGAAATGACGTACGGCACACTTCTACACAAAGGTACAGTTCAACAGGCAGATTTCAGACTTATCCATCCAGCACCATGACAGAGTTATCATATTGCTACAAAAAGAACTCATCAACCATGAAGCAACGAAGGGTTACCTCACAAGGAACACAAGAACTCGGTTCTTATAGAAAGAACTCGGGAATCTCATAAACAACTACATCTGACAACAACAGACTACTAGAGAACATGCCAAGATCCAATTCTTTTTGAATAAAAGAACCTAGATATATGCTCGGAGGCTACAACAGGAGAGGTTTTTAGTTCTTTGAACAACTCAGATTCAAGACCCTCCAACTCTTTGTTCCAAATAGCAAGAGGCTCGGGGGCTACACTCAGTGAGTGCACTTTTTCTTCAAAAAAGCGCACATCACTTAGAAGAATTCTTCAAGACAGGAGTTTTTAAAAAACATAAGATTCAAGACCCTCCAACTTTTTGTTCCAAATAGCAAGAGGCTCGGGGGCTACACTCAGTGAGTGCACTTTTTTCTTTGAAAAAGTGCACGTCACCAAGAAGACTTCTTCAAGACAGACCACTTCAAGGCCTCAAGACAAAAAGAACCCAGACCGAGCTATATCCAAGTTCTTTTTGATAAAGAACCCGAGTATATGCTCTAGAGCCCTTCGACGAAGAATCAGAGTAATTTCAAGACAAGACCCTCCAGCTCATTGTTTCAAATAGCAAGAGGCTCGGGGGCTACACCTATATGGGAGTACTTTTTCTTAAAAAAAGGTACACACCACTCGAAGATCTCACGAAGCGCTACACGGTTTCGCTCAAGAAGGCACTCGGACGACGCTTGTTCCTACTCGGCAAGACCTGAAGGAACAAGACAAGGCTTCCAGAGCTCAACCATGAAGTGCTCGGGGGCTTGTCGATGCGGGACCCACGGGATACCCCTCAAGGAAGGGAGAAGATCTAGTCTAACTAGGATTCTTTCCATGTAATCTTAGTAGTAGTATTATTCTATAATCCTACTAGGAACTCTCATTGTAAACCGACTAGAACTCTGGCCTCCTGACTATATAAAGGAGGGCGGAGTTCCTGGAGAAGGGAGGGAGAGACAACACTTGACAATCAATCCAACACAAAGGCTAACGCCGACTGGACGTAGGGCTATTACTCGATCACGGTGGAGGGCCCGAACCAGGATAAATCGACTGTCTCTTGCATTTACCGTCGAGTTCTGCATACGCCGAAGCCCGAACAAACTGCCCCGGGTACCCTCGTGACAGGCTATCGGTGGTGAAACATCGACAGGTCTTTTCATAAAAAAATCTAGGCAACATTTGGACTAACTTCGTCAAATACAACACCAACATTTTTTTGGTAAACACATATCCTAATCTAGACATGAGGCAGAATGGCATATCCTGCTTGGCCACGCGGTAGTAACATTCCATATGGAGAATATGGGGTGGTCCCTTCATCCCCAAAAGAGTATTGCTTTAGATTCCGTGTAGGTCAAACTTTTTTAATTTTGACTAAATTTATAGAAACAACAACATTTGTATCTCCAAATAAGTTTATTATAAAGAATATTTAATGATTAATCTAATAATATCTATTATGTACCATAAATGTTTATAATTTATTGTATATATTTCATAAAAGTAAAAATACTTGACCTCGTAACACTCCTTTTTTTTAGGGAACCTCGTGGCACTCTTTTTGTGACATGGAAGGAGTAGTATAAAAGAAAACTTGCATTGTTCCAGGCCCATTGTTCTACGGAGCACCATCAGACATCACATCAGGCCCATTATTCCAGCAGGCCAGCACCAGCCTTAATGTCGGGCCAAACCAAACGAAATCGATGGGGAGCTAACTAAGCCCCTGCACATCCTTAAGATTACAGCCCATTTGGAGATAAGGGCCCAAAAAGAAACTATGGAAGTATCGAGAAGGAATCCATCCTCGTGCAAAAGCAGATAAGGGAAGGCACACGACGGCCGAGCGACGCAATCGCAACGCAACTATCCCCAAGGGAAGAAACCTTCGTCACGCCCCCTCCCCTTGTCTCCACTCCAATGGCGCCCTCCCTCCTCGCCGCCGTGTCTGCCTCGCCCTTCCTCCTAGCCGGCAGCGGCAGCAGCCGCAGGCCGCTGGGCCCTGCCCCCACCCGCCGGGCCGGACTGCGCGTGGCCGCGCTTAAGTACGACCCTGCCAAGGTGGGTGGGCTCGCTGCTGTGATCATGCGCTCTGGTTTCGAGTCTTCAAGGTCTTTCGGGTGGAATTCGTGGTATAATCTAACGGTGTGGTGCTTGTTTTTTGGGGGGCAGGTGGCGCCGCAGAATGACCGGGTGCTCGTCCGTCTCCAGCAGATCCCTGAGGTCTCTCCGCTATCAATCGTGTCTCTTTACCGCTCCTATTTTGTTTTATTTAGATTTGTTTGTTGCTAATTGTTGGTTTGCTGCTCTCACTTCAACACTTCAAGTGGAATAAATCCTTAGATGTTCTTATTTCAGTTTGCAAAGTAAGCACTCAGTGTAGGAACCATTGTATATCAGAAAATGCAGGGCTTGCTAATTTAAACTTTAGGAATTTCCATTATAAGTTGCAATGACAGAGACGTTAAATCTTTTGCCCCTTCTCAACTATTGTTGAACTTGACGAGACACATGAAGTTCAGTACTAAGGTGGCTTATAGCAGAGTAAAAGTGTCAGGGCTTGTTGGATAAACCTATTCCCGATGTGTTTTGGACTGGATTGGGAGGTGTTGAAGGGAAAATTAGTTCATTTCCCTCTCCAATCTGTATTGAGAGGGAATGGGTATGTTCAAACAAGCCTAACCACGGTAAATGTATACCCTAAAGCCTTGTTTGGCTGCGCTCATATCCACCTCAATCCACATGTATTAGTGTGGATTGGAGTGAAAAATTAACTAATTTCTACCCCAATCTAGTCCAATGCACATGGATTGAGATGGATACGAGTATAGCCAAACAAGCCCTAAGTGTGGTAGTTACTCTGACTTTGAGAGCGACTCCCATCACTTGGGTTTTGAAAAGTCTTAGGGAAGTTTATTTAAAAAGTGGTTTAATTGATTCACTCAAGCTAACACACATGCATTTCCCCCAACAATAATTACAGTATTCTGTTTATTTGCAGTACTCCTATCAACAAGTGTGGTTAGTTTGACATGTTAGCAGGGCCCTGTCATTAAAAAAATTTAGAAGCAACTGTTGCACACATCCTTTTCTATACCTGAATTACTGTGCAATCCTCTTAAACTGTATTACAGGAGTGCACATGAATCTGCTGAAGTTTTAGAAGTTGATACTTTGTTATAGTTGTTTGTTCTGACAAAATTGTTTTATTCATGCAGAAATCTGCTGGTGGTGTATTGCTACCAAAATCTGCTGTTAAGTTTGAGAGGTATCTGATGGGAGAGGTGAGATCTTAAAGGCACTACTATCTGTTTCTGTTATTGTTAATTTTAGCAGGATATAGTCTCACCATATTGTATTGTTCATGCTAGATTCTATCGGTTGGTGCTGATGTTAGTGAAGTTGAGGCTGGGAAGAAGGTAAGCAACATTGTGTGACTTAACTCTTATTGACGCATGCCCAAATGCTCACTTGTGCCAGCAAGAAGCATTTTGTGCTTTGCATGTGAAGTTTGCTTATACTTTAGAGAACAATCTATCGTATTATGTCACACTTTGCTTTGTGGTTTGTCTTCTAATCTTACCATTTGATTTTATTGCTTATCTTGGATGAACTAAGTGAAATTTTGGTGAACTGTACTGTAATTATTTAAATGGATGGACTATGTTTACTTGAGTATATTTAAATGGATGGACTATGTTTACTTGAGTAGATTGAAGAGTGGTTATGTTTCTGAAACAAATACATTGTGCTAATTTGCAAGCTGCTGCCATTATGACATTGTCCGCTACTGAAATCTGCCTGTCATGCTGAAAATAGACATGTTTTATTTTTGTTTTCTCGATCTGTGTGAGAAGATCATCCTTCTTCTTAAAAAATGCCCGGGGGCCGTCATACCCCCCGCAGGTCGAGTTTTTTTTCTTACAGTTTGCATAGTCCATCGAATGTACTTTTACCGAAGTACAAAAAAGGGCAGCCCCAGTGCACGTAGCTCCTGCTTACGCAGGGTCAGGGGAAGGGTCCGACCACTTGGGTCTTTTGTACGCAGCCTTTCCCTGCATTTCTGCAAGAGGCTGTTTCCAGGACTTGAACCCGTGACCTCATGGTCACAAGGCAGCAGCTTTACCACTGCGCCAAGGCTCCCATTCTAGTTTTACCGAAGTACAATGCTCATAATTTAGAATACTCTAACCAGTTTGCACTTGCAGGTTCTCTTCTCAGACATCAATGCTTATGGGGTAACTGACTGATTTCTTCTTAAAAAAATTGTTTTTTGGCCTTGTCCTGAGCCCTACATTTTTCTGATTCAATCAACTTAGTTGACTTAGCTCACTATGTTGTAGGTGGACCTTGGTACTGATGAGAAGCACTGCTTCTGCCGTGAGTCAGATTTGTTAGCTCTAGTTGAATGAATTTTACCGTGAAAATTTCGGACTTACCTTCCAATGCTCCAACTGCATGGACTTATCTTGCCCCTACTTTGTTGTATGCCATTTGGATGTTCGTGAATTCAGCTTCTAGATGAGTGTTAGTTACCATTGAATTTTGGCCGCCATAAACTGGAATTATGTTAATGCCCCTTTTCCTTATAGCACGCTCTCAAAGTGCTCAGATATGGATACGAAATTGTGTGAACCGAACTTGAAAGTTGAAATGGTTACATTGCTCATCTGTTGTTCGTGCTTCTGAACATTTTTCAAGCAATATTGTAAACACGTCAACTAGGGACTGCAGATTTTATTGTATTGATTGTACTATTATAGTCTCATTCATTGGTTTGAAATTTAAGTGTGTTCTGTTTGTCGTCCCCATTGCTCAGCCGGAGTTTATTCAGTGCCTGTCCAACACCATGGGCTATCATGTACAGAGTATACAAGAAAGAAAATGAAGAAAACAAACAGTTTGTTCATTACTACTCAAAAGAGCTTGGCCATACAAATGGTACAGTCATCCATCGTGTGCGTAAGTTATTACAAAAAAAAAAAAATGGTGGAATTAAAAAAAAGGAATGAACTGAAAAATCAGACAAAGTTGATCAAACCAAAAGGAGGAAGAAACACCAAGCAGCAGCAGCAAAGCATTTCGGATCATCAAAGCAAGAGGAAATTAATGAAACGAATTAATAAATAGGAGTAGAGAAGGAGAGCCGACAGATGATGTGGCGGTCAGGTCTGTTGAACCTGCTGCAGACCTTTCGAATTTCTCCCTGCACGCCGGTGAGCACGTTGACCTCGCTGAGCTTGACCAGAACCTTGGCGAACTGCGACTGGAAGAGAGCAGCGTTAGTTGCTGGCGAGCTGTTCGACGATCCAGCGCGTAGAGCCGTCGCTGTAGAGGTTCTGATCGACAGAGAGCACGCCGCGAATTTGCTGCAGGTTCTTGTAGTAGTGGTTGTCCACCTTGAGCGCGCTCCACTGATCGTCCAGGAACACGGCGTTGCCGTCCGACGAGGACACGTTGGGACACACCCACTTCTTGTACACGGACGCGGTGGCCGGGTCCATGCCTGGGTCGGTCGCGCCGGGTTTGCCGCCGTACCCGTACAGCCTGCTGTTCTTGATGGCGCTGCAGCGCGTGGCGCCCACGGTGTGCGCGCCCAGCAGCGCCACCGTTTCGAGCGCGTTCATCCCCAGCCTGGCGTAGTAGGCGACCGCCTGCGCCGCCGTGTAGTCCGGCGCCGGGAGCCTGACGTCGGAGGTTCGAGACTGCCGGCGGTCCCTGCGCCCCGTGCGCACCGCGTACGGCGGTCCCCCGGCCAGCGCGACCGCGTCCCTGGTGGCGAGGATCTGGATGTCGGAGCAGGACACCACGCCGGGGCACATCTCCTCCAGCGCCGTTTTGATGGCTGTGATGAGATCGTAGCCTTTGACGCTCAGGTTGGGTGCCGCCGTCTTCTCCGTGCCGGGGCCGTCGATCAGCAGACCACCATCGCACCCCTGCAATGGTAGCCAGTTGCAGTTGGGGGCATACGTTAACCAATAACCACCGTAAGTACACGTAGTCCTTGTGAACACGCACCGACGCACGTGCATGGTCCGATCAGCTAAATTATATACGTACATTGACGGCGCACTCGTGGAACTGCATGCGGAGGAGGTAGGCGACGATGGGGTTCTCGCGCGCGAAGCGGGCCTTCACGATGCCCTGCACCACCGCCTCCACGTCGCTGCCGTTGCACTTGCCTTGGTAGAACCCGTACTGCAGCTGTGCGCTGCAACCAGCGGCGAGCGCCAGTACCGCCATTAGCGCCGCCACACTGATGCGCGCTGCTGGAGAGGCCATTATTGTCTCTTTGCCACTACTGGCACAAGGTACGTAGCTACTGCTTTCGGCCTCTCTTAGATGCTCACTGAGATCAGGGCGGTGAGATGCAAATGGCGAATGCCCAGGCCCATTTATAGGTGATCGGGAGATTAATCCGGAGTACGTAATGGAGGTCAGTTGTTGTTGTTTACTGGTCATCATCCGTCATGGAGATCTGTATACGCTCACCGTTTCTCTTCTTTTTCCAATTGACAAAATAATGAGCTATATATGCTAGCTGTGACCGAGAGAAAGGAAGTATGATATGACGGTCTTGTTTTGTTTGTTGAATTGACTAGCAGGCAAGAATCCAGGGTTCTAATTTAGGCTAACTCTCGATATATATGTTGATTGAACAATATGAATTGACCAGCTAGATTGGTTCCATGTTATTAGTGGATTTGCACTACTACACTCACCAACTACATCGTTGTTTAGTAACACAGCTAGCACAGCACTCAAGATTTCAGAGCAACATTTCTCTACATTTTTATCCACTTCTCGTTACGAATTTCTTCTTTTCCATTTCATGCTAAACGGTTTCCTTCATCTTTTAATCTGCTTGTCAATCAAGTTAACGTTTTTGCATACGTAATATACAATTTCCAAATTACAATACTAATATAAAACGATTAACAATTTGGAAACGGAGGAAGTTCGTGGCATTATTTCACATTAAGGTTGCACTTTGATTTGTTTGCTTCACATTAGCAGGGAGTAATAATTCGCACGCAAAAGCAGAATGCATACTGCATGCATTTGCGGTTTTATTTTGTCAATACAATTTTCTTATCTGCCTATTAGCAGCAGGAAAATAATTCCTCGATCTGTCCTAAAAAAGTTGATATTTCAGTTTTATTCTATGTCAAACTTTTCTAAAGTTTATTTAAATTTATAGAGGAGAACATCAACACTTATAACACCAAATAGGTATACTATATATGTAAATATTCCTATGACTAATCTAATCAAAATTATTTGGTAATATAATTTAAATAATTCAAATAGGTATACTATGTAAATATCCCTAAAAACTTTAAATAATTTGATTTAGGGCAAAATTAAATAATCAATTTTTTAGGGACAGTGCTTTCTCACAATCCGAGAGGTCGTCACAGGCACTGCCAAACCGTTTGCATATTTTGATTGGTCAACCCAATAACAATTTGAGCGATTGAAGCTGGAAAATTAAGCACAAGTTGTACCTATATAATGCATCAATACAACTGTGAAACCCACTTGAAAAATACCTAAACAGTTTCTCCATGCCCTTTTGATGAACTAGACTAAAAGTACTCCCTCTGATTAAAATTAGAAAACATACTTCGTGCCGTTATGACCTATGAATGCATAGTATGCATTTGTGATTAAAAAAAATAATATTATTTTCATAATAAAAAATATTTACTCATGATTATAAATTGTACATGTAAATTGCTGGCTGAAGTCTTGTCTTACCGAAATGAAGTCTGGATGCTTCTCTTTCTTTTTCAAGATGAAATAGAACGTCACTAGCTGTGCTGAAAGCAACAGTATGATAAAATTAAAGACAGTTTTGGGGTTTTAGCCGAATTGACTTTGAAAGATTTCATGATTTAGGATATATATAGGTAAGTTCTTAATTGTCAAATATACTAAATACCTAGCGCTTTCACTACTACAGAACTGACAATCACTAAACTATCACTGCAAGTTGTTTTTGAACCGGCGGTGATAGAGTATCGCTATCGGTTCGTGGCTTCAACCGACGACTGTCACTACAGGTTTGTGGCTTCAACCGGCAGTGATAGACATGGTATTATCACAGCCGGTTTAAGCCATGAACCAACAGGTATAGTGCCGGTTCGTGGCTTCAACCGACAGTTATAGTTGTTTTGTAAAAAAAATCATAAGTTTTTCATATGAGATCGGATTAAGACAAACTTTATATCAAAATTGAGACTTTAAAGAGATCTAAAACTAGTTGATAACTTTTTAATTTGAGATGGTTTACAAGTCCAAATATTCAATATAAGTTTTGGATCAAATTTGACATTATTAACAATGTCGAATTGAGACAAAGTCAACATCAAAGTTGTAATACTCGACAAGATTTACAACTTTGCAATTAACAATCTTTTCATTTGATATTGTTTTGAGTGTCAAATGTACAATACAAGATTCGAAAATATGTAATTGAAAGAATAGCGTTAGCTATATAGTCACATGTATCGTGTAGCTCAGCTGGTATGTGCGCTTGAGGGGCTTGAGGTCTCGAGTTCGAATCCTGAAAAACAACATTGCCACTTGCCCCCTACTGGTTCGCTTTTCGGCAATGATGATGGTCGGGTTGCGGCAGATAGAAAAACCACATCACTGTCACTTGCCCATTGCCAGTTCGTTTTCTGGCAGTGATGATGGGTTGAGATTTGGCAGTGATGGTATGTTTTGTGGTAGTATTTGCTTTAGAAATTTGAGGAAACCAATATTTAGAAAAGTTTAGGATGAATGAAATTAAATTTGAAGTATTACCCAATATTATGTTAGCAATGCAAATTACATGTAGGTTGAGAGGAACAAAAAGTTTAAAATGTATTAGTACATACAATGTATTTGGGAAGGAATTTATTGTGTCAATGGAAGAGAAATCTTCAAAACAGAAGAGATAATTTTGATTAAAGTTTTTTCTTGAGTCCTCATCCCTTTTGATGTAGTGAACTATGGTAATGTGATGATCATATATCTCCTTGGGAAGAACTGATGGAAGAGTGATGCAAAGGACCATATGAGATTCCTGTAAGCATCTAGGAGTCACTATGCCAGAACATGCAATCACTGTCGGAGCATCACTTCCTATTGTTCTGGAGCCGACAGTGATTAGTTATCACTATCGAGTCATAAGCCTAGGAGCCAGAAACTTGGTAGGAAACTAATCACCTAACAATGATTACACCTATCATGCCGCCTCAAACCACCACCTAACAGTGATATTTCACTATCGGTTCGTGCTACGAACCGACGGTGATAGCTATGTGTAAGGAAAATGGACCCTAGGCCCATTTACTTTGGATTTTGGTGTTTGATGACCAACACAACCAAATTGGACTAATGAATTTGCAAGTGATTGTTTTATAGTTCAATAGGGTGCAAGATGTAACTTGGACGAAGGCGACATGATGATCCGATGATCAACACCTGAAGCAAGACCCTAGGAGCACAAGAGAAGACCCAAGATATCAAGCAAAGTCTAAGCACGAAGATAGGAACCAAGCCGTATGCAAGATCGTAAAGAAACAAGCTTACAGAGGTGACCGGACGCTGGACCGGACGCTGGCGGAAAGTGACCGGATGCTCCGATCAAGAGGCTCGGCTACAGCAGCACGTCAGCAACAGCGACCGGGCGACCGGACGCAGAACAACAACGTTTGATCGAGTACAGAAAGTTTCTAGAGCGGCAAAATTGCGACCGGATGCGTGAAAGCTCTAGTTTGGTTTTGGTGAATTGATGAAACCCTAAGTGCTAACCTAGTTTATCAAAGTGATTATGAGATAGGTAGCACTACTCCAAGCAGTGAAGCAAATGAAGATCATGACATGATAATCGTAATTCCATGGTGATGATCAAGTGCTTGGACTTGGAAAAGAAGAAAGAACTACAAAGGGCTCAAGGCAAAGGTATAAATAGTAGGAGCCTTCTTTGGTTTAGTGATCGAGACACTTAGCGAGTGTGATCACATTTATGTTCGATAGCCATATTATTAAGAGGGGTGAAACTCATATCGAAATGCGGTTATCAAAGTGCCACTAGATGCTCTAACTCATTGCATATGCATTTAGGATCTAGTGGAGTGCTAACACCTTTGAAAATGTTTGTGAAAATATGCTAACACACATGTGCACAAGGTGATACACTTGGTGGTTGGCACATTTGAGCAAGGGTAAGAAACTTCATCGGCGGAATGTCCGCCCATAGAGTGTGGACAGTTTGACGGTGCCACCGATGCCCTATATAGAAAAGACAGGATCTCACAGAGTGCACCGGACGCTGGTCTCAACTGGACCGAAGCGTCCGGTCAGTGGAAGCGGTGAAGACGCTGGCGTCGGTCTTTGACCAGACGCTAGGTCACTTTGTGACCGGACACTGGAGGGGTGCGTCTGGTCATGAGGGAAGCTTACTGGAAGTGACCAGATGCTAGGGTCCTATGTCCGGTCGTGATCCAACTGACGCGTCCGATCGCAGCTAGAACCTTACTGAAAGTGACCGGACGCTGGGGTCCTGCGTCCAGTCATAGCACTGTGCTGCGTTCGGTCATCACTTGACCATTGGGATCGGACACTCAATATTTGAAGAGAGGGATGATGTGGCAGCCATCCGTTGATCGGACGCTGGCAGGGTGCGTTCGGTCAATATGATCGGAGCGTCCGGTCACCCCGAGCTATGCCCAGTGAAGGGGTACAATGGCTCTATTTCATGGGGGCTTCTATTTAAGCCCCATGGATGGCTCAAGCTCACCCTCTTGGCCATTTGCATTTGACATAACAACCTTGTGAGCTTAGCCAAAGCCCTCCCACTCATCTCCATCATTGATTCATCATCTTTGTGAGATTGGGAGTGAATCCAAGTGCATTGCTTGAGTGTTTGCATCTAGAGGCACTTGGTGTTCGTGTTTCACTGTGAGATTCACTTGTTATGGTGGTTGCCGCCACCTAGACAGCTTAGAACAACGAGGATCATCGAGCGGAAGTTGGTGATTGTCTCCGGCTACGATCGTGGTGATTATGAGGGGTTCTTGACCTTTCCCCCGTGGAGAGCCAAAAGGTACTCTAGTGGATTGCTCGTGGCTTGTGTGATCCTCATCTTGTGTTGGTTGTGTGGCACTCTATTGAGGGTTTGGCGTGTGATGCCAATTAGCACGTGAACCTCCAAGTGAGTGAATCGCCACAACGAGGACTAGCTTGCCGGCAAGCAAGTGAACCTCGGTAAAAAATCATTGTGTCATCATTTGATTCTGAGGTGATTGGTCTTCATTGTTATTCATTCTTGTGATTGATTGGCTCCTTCCTCGACACGGCGGTATAACCATCTTGCTCACTCTCCTTACATTATCGCAAACTAGTTGTTAAGCTCTTTAGTGTAGCTAGTTGTGAGAGCTTGTTAGTTTGGTTAGTGTGGCTCTTTAGTTAGCTTTTGAGAGCACACTAACTTAGTGTAGTGACATAGCTATTGTGTGGATAGAAACTATATAAACTAGAATTGTGGTAGGTGGCTTGCAATTTTAGTAGGCTAGCGCAACACTTGCTTCACCTTATAATTGTCTAACCGGTTTGTGAAGTGTTGTAGAAATTTTTAATAGGCTATTCACCCCCCTCTAGCCATTAGGACCTTCCAAGTGGTATCGGAGTAGAGGTCACCGTGATTTGAGGCTTAACAATCTTCGGTGTAAAAATGGCTCAAATCAACAACACCAAGAAGCCACCCCAATTTGATGGCTCAAATTATCCCTATTGGAAGGCTAAGATGACAACTTATATCAAGTCAATCAAAAGGAAGGTTTGGTAGGTGTAGAGACAAAGATTGAGATTGATGATGAAGAGGCTCCCACCGCCGCCGAAGAAATACTACTCCAAAATAATAACATTGCTCTTAGTGCCATCCATGATGCTTTGGATGAGAGAATATTTGAGCAAATCAAGAACATTGAGAGAGCTCATGAGGCATAGAAGAAGTTGGAAGAATCATTTGAGGCACTCAAGCCATGAAGGGTGCAAAGGCATACATTCTCAAAGAGAAGTTTGCAAGCTTCAAGATGAAGGAGGATGAGAGTGTGCCGGAGATGTTTCATAGGCTTCAAGTGCTTGTCAATGATCTCAAAGCACTTGGAGAAGAGGTGAAGGACAAGGACTTCTCCCACAAGTTCTTGAGATACTTGCCTTCAAGATTTGGCACATTGGTCACTATTCTAGTGAGGA
This sequence comes from Miscanthus floridulus, assembly GCF_019320115.1. Lineage (NCBI taxonomy): Eukaryota > Viridiplantae > Streptophyta > Magnoliopsida > Poales > Poaceae > Miscanthus > Miscanthus floridulus. The sequence goes on along the minus strand of NC_089580.1, from coordinate 123,640,651 downwards.
GTGGTTTGGACACCATGACACCAAACCAAGTGTTAGGAGATATAATGACCGATGATACATAGAGAGATGATAACGAGAAGGAAGAAAAGAAGGAGAAGAAAGATGAGAAGAAGGATGACAAGAAGAAGAGTGTAACACCCTAGGTGTTTGGCTTCCATAAAATTGCATTTCATTTCATAAACATATGCATCATCCATGCACCATGCCATTATCACTGAAACATGCATATGCAACATTCGCAATTCTGCTATTTCATACGTAATTTGCTTGTGAATGGTAGTAGTGCAACCTGTGAATGCAACATGAATTTCTCATACCTTGAAACATGGCAACATGGTAGGAATGTGGCAAGTTAAAATTGCAACAAAAGTAATGAAACATGTGAAACATGGAATGGCAACAATTGAGTGAATTGATTGTTTTATGCTTCATCACATGTGATCATTAGAAATTGGTATAACAATTGTGTAAAGTGGTTGATCATGGTCTATTACACCTTAACTACACTTAGGGTAATTGTTTGGACATTGTTCATGTAGATCAAAATGACCAAAATGCCCTCAAGTGGAGGTTTGACTTTAAATTACCCTAGAGTGGCACTGTTTGACTGATTCAAAAGACCAACTTAGAGACATTGCATGGCTGTGCACTCATTACCAAAGTTGTAGCTAATTTATCAAGGAACAAAAGTTGTTTTATGATCAACTCATGAAAATGTGTGGAACAGCCTCAAACATGGCCCACAAGTCAAAATTGAAGGCTGATTCAAACACTTCAAAAATTTCTAAGTGTTATAACTGGATTTAGTTTCGTGTACCCAACTTATTCACCTTGTAGATCCCTAACAAAGCCAAACCAGCTCGAGCTCCAATGGTAAGAGTTGTAGTTCACATATAGATGTTCAACTTTGTTAACTATGGCATAATCTAGATCGTCACGGATTAGGAGCTAATCACCGTCAAACTTGCTCTGTCAGTCGGGTCAATTGATGACTGAATCGCGTTTTAGACCAGCTACAGTGCTGGCCATTTCAGAAAACCTTCGATGCGTGTACGCCATGTGTTGCCGGTCGCCTGCTCACGCTGCCACGCGCCGCGGACGCCCTGGCACGGCCGGCCACGACTTGAGCTTGCCCAACACGCCTGTCAACCAGCTCACCAGTCCCATTTCTATTTCCTCCGCTCGCCCGTAGCTCCGCAGCAACAGAGCAGTAGCTCCGCCATTGCCGACCAGGCGTCGCCATCGCCTAGCTCACGCATGTTTGCAAAAACATGTTGCCCAGTTCGCCCAGAGCCTCGCCATGATCCCCTCTACCACCTCCACCGTTCAATCGAGTCAATTGAGTCTTGGTAAGCGTGTAATCGCCATTTCCTCCACCGCCGCCATGGCGGGACCTCGCTGGAGTTGGCGCATCACATGGCCAACTATCATCGCGCCCCTTCCTGTCCTCTCTCTCTTGCGCTAGATGCTACGTGTGCAACTGATGCTCGAAGAGCAGGCCACTAGGGCCGTAGCACCGTCACCTCGCCGGAGCATCGTCTGACCGCGCCGCCGTCCGCCATTCACACCGTCGTCCTTGCTAGGGGTCGGTAGAGTTTGAAATGAGGGCTTAGATGGGTGTGCATTGGTGTGGGGAGAACGCCTGTGCCGTCGGGTTCGCCGGAAGAGTCACCGGCGACGAGCTTCGCCGCCGCCCTTTTCTTCCTCCCCTGTTTCTCTCGCTGACCCGTGGGACCGCCTTGTCAGTCGCTGACGCACGCAGGCAGGAGCCAGCCTGGGCCGCGTCAAGGCTGGGCTGCGTACGCGCGCGCGTTGTGGGCCGCCGTTCTTTCGGGCCGGCCCAGTAGCTGAGATAGGTTTTCTTATTTGTGTTTTGTTTTATTCTTTTCACAGATTTGTGTATAGATTCAAAAATATGTATCTCCTAGTTGGTAGATCCAAATGATGTGGTTCCAATTTTGTTGAGTTCATGATAATGTCTAGTTTATATTAAAAATATAATATATGCCATGTTCTGTTATGAAAAATGGGAGTTTCTATTTATCTCTTTTAATCACGGAGGAATTAGGGATAATTATATCTTTTTCTATGTAGCTCCAAACGGCATGAAATTTTTATGGTGTACTGCTCATATCATTAATAGCATGTAGTTAAATTTTCATATATTTTGGACACTGTATGTAGGAGATATAAAATTCTCTTGTTTGCATGGATGGATCTTGTGTGAATTTTCATAATTTTTCTATAGATCTAGTAAAGGTAAAATTTGGTGAGTGCTATTCTTATGCTAGAATGATGCTAGGAAAAATGTGAAATCTGTTGCTTGACACTTTGCATTAGGGTTTCCTAATTATGCTAAAAATAGACATGCCACCTGTTATTTTGGGTACAGCAAGTTCTGCTTGCTCAATGGCTTTGAAATTTTTATGGTAGTCTATGTGGAGCATGACATAGCTACTGTAATTTTTGTAGATTTTTCTGAATAGTTTTACTATATATTGCTTTAATCACCTAATTAACTAAATAAATTAGAAAAGGATATTAAATAATTTATTTAGCGGTTGGCACTATGCTTTTTGATATTTATCTGGTATGTAAAACATGTTGGTAAACTTGGTTTGGTCCAATTATGCTTTTGCATCATCATTAAATAATTAATTTAGTAACCCTGTCATTTCTGGACAGATTCTAGGTTTACTAGAATTCAAATTGGTTAATGTAAGAATCATGCTTTGATGTTTACAAATGATTTGTAGAGAATTTCATAAGCTTTCCAGAATGTCCTCATGCAAGTCATTTGGGTTTGTAGAACTCTGGTTATGATTGAATTAAGGAACTACCCGTGTGCATATGAAACTTTAACTGTTGTTTTAAGTATGCCTTTACTATTTCTAAGTTTGTGGTAATGTTCCTAGGTGTTAGGCCTTTAACTGAAGATGAGCACCTTTATCTTAGGTTATGCAAGTTAGGTAAGTAGATCTCGTTCTTCAAGACAAGTGAGATCCATGTTTTAAAGTGATTTGAATAGAGCTATTCATACTCGGTAAACGAGTGTCCAGTGATGCTTTCGTAAACACTTACTGTGATTCATTCATCATGAGCATCATGTCATTCCTTATGCATCCATGGTATTTATCTTGTGCATCGGCATGCAATAGGTGTACCGGAGGGAGTAACACTGCTGGAATTCGAGGAACCGAGCGAGCAGCAGCAGCCGACATCGGAAGTTCAGGAGGTGCCACCCTCAGGAGAAGTGCCAGACGAGGTCGCCGTTGAGTGCCCGGATCACCGTCCATGCAACTTTGTGAAAGGCAAGCCCCGGAGCATATTAAGCCTCCTAATTTCTGAAATGTAGTTACAATATTATTGTTACATATATATATTGTTGCATTAAGTTTAGATGTTGGATGCAAACACTTGCTGCATTGGTTACCCAATCCTTGTCCAGATATTGTTACCCTGAATCCTATGTAGCTCAGGCTTGTGTAGTGCTTAGCCCTGCTTTAACACGGTAGAAGTCAGGTGATTTCCTGTCACCTGCGAGATATAGGAAGATACATATGGCACGGTTGGCTATATTTGCTATCGTGGAAAAGAACCAGTCTTAATTTGAAATGAAGACCGGACGGAGGCTTGCCGGTTTGCAGTGACTCCATCTGTGTCGATTAAGGATTGAATCTTGGAGCCTTTCCTGTTCATGTTGAACGCATGCCTCTCTCTTAGTTGGCCGTGTCCGAAGACCGACCATGAAGCCGAGTAGCTCACCTCAGGCCGGGAGTCGATAAGTATAAAGTGCGCCTCAGAAGGGAGCCATAGGCGTGAGTCCAAGGGCAGGTGATTTAAAAGTCCTGATCGTCCTGGCAGAAGGGTAATCCCTGAGAGTGCTGGCGCTGATCGAACCCGTGAATTTGGTTCCTGAGTTGTTCCAAAGGTGACCCACGGCTACCCTTGCTAAGTATGCCAGGGTGAGAGTTAGGAATACCCCCTCAGCTAAGTTGTAATTCGATTCGAGTCGCCGTCTCTCCCGGTTAGTGAGAACTTGACGGGCTTATCTCCAAAGTAGATACACTAAATAACCTAATGGTTCGGAAATGATGATATGATGATGACAGCCTTATTATACCTGCTATGGTTAATATTGTTTGCTCCTAATAGGTGAGTGCTCTAGTACAGGTGCTAATCTAGTGGACAGGTAAATGATGATAAGCTTGATGCTAAGTTTAAATTGGTTACTATAATCATAAGCTCTTTTATGCAACTGTGTCAAGCTAGCCCACTTCATAAGCCTTGCATGATCCTTGGTGTCTTTTATTTCTGGTTTTGACGGGTAAGTCTAGCTGAGTACCTTCTCGTACTCAGGGTTTATCTCCCACCTATTGCAGATGACCAGTTCTACTTTGGTTGCTGCAAGTATTGCCTTCTCCTGGCTAGGGATGAAGACTAGACTGTTGGGTGCGGTCTCTACTAGTTCTTGTATCTGATGATGCTTTTGTGGGACATGACTCAGATCTGGCAACGTATTTGAAACTATGAAGTTATGTACAAAACTATGTTGCTTCCGCAAATTCAAACTTGGTTTGGAATATTTATTTGAACTCTGATGGATGTAATCAGAATGCTACTTGTGAAATGTTGTAACGAATGATATGTTGTGTTGAATCACTACGGTCTTGGTTTGTATGTCGAGAGTTGGTTGAAATCCTTCGTCATTTCCGGACTACCGGGATTATGGGATCTTAAGTATAGGAATTTGATCACTTCGGTGATTGTTTTTGTATGTACATTCTTATGATTTGGTCGGTTCTGTTACAGCTGGCATTAGAGCAAGATTTGACACTAAACATGTCATTTGTGTATTTAAAACAAAAGTATTTGTGAAAATCCTAAATTAAATACTAAGTATTGCCAGTGGTCATATCCCTTATGCCCAAATAAGGACTCTTAGGTGGCTTATTAAAGTACTAACTTGGGGGTTCCTGCTTGTTTCTGTTTCGTTGTCCATACGGCGTGCTATTGTATGGATGCCATCCGCTTGGGTGGTAATGTTTGGATCAAATACCTCTACGCTCTGGTAAGTGGGAGTTGTGAGAGCATGACCGTCCAACCGTCGGTCTAGGGGAGAGTAGTTGTGGTTGCTCGCATACTTACATGTTCAATCATGTATCTATGAGAGTACTTAAATGTGGGTATCTCTGACGGGTAGCTGTGATACTAGAGTATATGCATCGGGGGATGTATGTATGAAAGTATTTAGTTTACATGCCTTTTTGGGAAATTATTGGGCTGAAATGAAATTTTCTGCAGGTACACTAACAACGTATCGTTGTAGATCGACTAGCTACCGTATACGAGAGAACGTATGTATGCCACCATATATTTTGCTAGCCTTTACATTTTTCTAGGTTTGTGAGGACGTACGGATTGTGCATGCATCATGTCAAGCATACATGGCATTTCTTGCATTACTCCCTCCTTTAAAATATGATTGTCCCGACTAATTAAATTTCGTATCCCTTAAATGACTCTCTCCTTACGTTGCAACTTTTTGCTACAGATGGCGCGCACGAAACTCACTGCTCGCAAGTCCACTGGAGGCAGGGCGCCTCGTCACCGGTTAGCTCCTCGTGAGCCCCATCCGGAGCCTACTGAGGCAGAAAGGATGAGGGCAGAGCTGGCCCGGGTGACTGCTGAGAGGAATGCAACTTAGCACCGTTTGGAGCAAGTAACATAGGAACGGGACCAAGAGACCCTGGAGGTTCAGAGGTTGATAGTTGCTCACCGCAACTGTGAACGTATGTTGATTCACGTGCTGAACCAACAGAATGAAGCCTGGCACGAGGAAAATGCGTTGAGAGCGTGATAGGTTGAGCTGGAGCAGCAGTTGGCAGCTGCAGAAGAGTACAATGACCATCTCCATGAGGAGGTTCACCTGTTACACAATCAGCTTCACCCTCTCCTACCACCTGATGATGAGGATGAGATGGGTTCTGGTGTCATCATGGTTGAAGATGATGATGACATTAAGATTAATGGACCTGAGGATGTTCCACCTGATGAGGAGGAAGATGAGGAGTTAGAGCCTGCTAGTGATGAAGATGGAGGAGAGATCTTCGACACTGACTCCGAGGACGATGCGTAGTTTAACTTACTACATAGCTAATACGCTAGAGCTAGTCTTTTGTTGATCCTCATGCATGAACGAGTAGCTTTGCAATAAGTTAATCATGGGATGTAATATCGAACCTTAAGTTATCTTTGATGTCAGTTTGGAACCGCTATGGCTTGGATGTAACCTATCAAACGTGTTATGCTCCACGTATGTGAGCCTTTGATAATTTCCGTCTGTGCGGTCTATCAATCTCGTTGTTGGTTAAGTTCATCGCGTTTATGTGTCAATTGATGTGCCTGATGAGTTGTGTGATTGTGATGAATGATTGTGCCTCTGTTGATAGTATAAATTCATTATCTCCATTGGAGTCAGTTTGGCATAATTATACAATTCATCTACAAAAATTTCCACATCGTCAGTGCTCATTGGCTATACATTTTGCAGATGGCTTATAACCTTCGTCGCGGTCGTAGCATGGGAGATGAGGAACAACCACCTCCTCCACTGCCCACACCAGCTGAGCTAATGCAGACAGTCATCGAAAGTCAGCGCATGCTAGCTGAGGCTATGCACCAAATGGCTAACCGCGATGATCGACATGTCCGCCAAGGACCCAAGCCGAACCAGTACAACATCTTTAAGGACTTCATGGACACAAAGCCTCCTATCTTTAGAGAGGTAGAAGAACCATTACAAGCTGATGAATGGTTGAGTACGATAGAGCAAAGGTTTGGATTGCTCCGATTGACTGAAGGTATGAAGGCCACGTATGCAGGACACCAGCTCCAAGGCCCTACAGGCATCTGGTGGACCCATCATAGGACCACCTTCCCTGCTAATGTTGAGATAGTTTGGGACCAATTCTAGATAGCTTTCTAGGGACACTTTATCCCTCCTGGTCTCATGGCCATTAAGCATACCGAGTTTATGAAGCTAACCCAAGGCAACAAGAGTCTTAATGAATACCTCCAGGCATTCAACAACCTGGCAAGGTATGCTCCTGAGTTCGTCGATACTGACGCTAAAAGAATAGCTAGTTTCAAGAGGGGACTTTCCCCTAAAATGATGAAGTCTATGGGCAACTGCAAGTGTGTCACCTTCAATGAGTTTATCAGTGACACCCTAACTCAGGAGAATAATGATAAGATATATGCTGCTTCCAAGAACCGAAAAAGAAACTTTGAGGCAGGTGCTTCTCAGTCTAAAGCACCAGTGGTATCCAAAACCCAGTATCATCCACCCAATGCTAATGTCCGGTACCGCCCACCTCAGAAGAAGAATCAAACTAAAACTGGTTTTCGCAAGGGGTACATAATTTCCTTGCCAAAGAATACCTCTGGGCAGGGCAGCTCCAATGTCCCACCAGCAAATAGGCCGTGCTGGAACTGTAACTAGCATGGTCACTGGGCAAATAAGTGTCCCTATCCTTCCAAGCAGAATGCTCAAGGAAACGTCCATCAGGGGCGTGTTCACTACACGACTGTGGAGGAAATTCCTGTTGGTGAAGTGGTCACCGCTGGTAAGTTCCTTGTTAATGGTCACCCTGTAGTTGTGCTCTTTGATTCGGGTGCTTCGCATTCCTTTATGAGTTCTACTTTTGCGTCTATGCATAAGATGAATGTGATTACAATTGTCAAGGGTGGTTATTGTATTAGTGCTGCTGGAAATAATATCATGACTAACCAAGTAGTTAAAGATGTAAAGATTGAGATTGGGGATCAAGAGTTCCTTACAGATCTTGTAGTTCTACTGGGGGTAGGAATCGATGTAATCCTAGGAATGAAGTGGATGAGCGGGAATGGAGTGTTGATCGATACATCAACCCGTGTGGTAATGTTGAGAGATCCTGTGGATAAGAAGGGTTTTCTAGTGCAGTTACCTCGTGATATCGCTATCCACAATATAGCCAATGCTACCCTAGCCAAAGCCATTGAAGATTTACCGGTTGTCTGTGAGTTTCCAGATGTCTTCCCTGATGACTTGCCTGGATTGCCTCCGGACCGTGATGTAGAATTCAAGATAGAACTCATTCCGGGTACGGCTCCTATTTCTCAAAGGCCCTATAGAATGCCGCCCAATGAGTTGGCTGAGCTGAAGAGTCAGTTGAATGAGTTACTAAAGAAAGGTTTGATTCGGCCTAGTTCTTCTCCTTGGGGATGTCCGGCTATATTTGTGAAGAAGAAGGACGAGTCTCTACGCATGTGCGTGGATTATCGCCCCCTTAATGCTGTTACCATCAAGAACAAGTACCCTCTTCCTCGCATCAATATTCTGTTTGATCAGCTCTCCAAAGCTAAGGTATTCTCTAAGACCGATTTGAGGTCTGGCTACCATCAGATCAAAATTCGTCCTGAAGATATACCTAAGACAACTTTCTCTACTCGTTATGGCTTGTTCGAATACCTTGTCATGTCCTTTGGGTTGACAAATGCTCCGGCACACTTTATGTACCTGATGAATTTAGTATTCATGTCGGAATTGGACAAGTTCGTCGTTGTGTTCATTGATGATATCCTGGTATATTCTCAGAATGAAGAAGAGCATGCTGAACATCTGAGAATTGTTTTAACTCAGTTACGTGACAACTAGCTTTATGCTAAGTTCAGCAAGTGCGAATTCTGGTTGAACAAGATACCTTTTCTAGGTCATGTGTTATCTGGAGATGGAATTTCGGTTGACCCTACTAAGGTGCAAGAAGTCCTAGAGTGGAAGGCACCTACTACTGTCATAGAAGTCCGAAGTTTCCTGGGTTTGGCTGGCTACTATCGTCGCTTTATTCTGGATTTCTCAAAAATCGCCAAGCCCATGACTCGACTACTTCAAAAGGATGAGAAGTTTGTGTGGACTCCGAAGTGTGAAGAGGCTTTCCACACTTTGCGGACCTTACTAACCTCTGCTCCTGTATTGGCACAACCTGACATCGAGAAGCCTTTTGATGTCTACTGTGATGCATGTGGCACCGGTTTGGGGTGTGTTCTTATGCAGGAGGGCCGGGTCATTACTTATGCTTCGCGCCAGCTTCGAAAACATGAAATCAATTATCCTACCCATGACTTAGAGCTAGCCACGGTTGTTCATGCCCTAAAGATTTGGAGACATTACTTGCTGGGTAATGTGTGCAACATCTATACTGACCATAAAAGTCTCAAGTACATCTTTACTCAACCCAAGTTGAACATGCGTCAACGACGATGGTTAGAATTGATCAAAGACTACAACCTTCAAGTGCACTACCATCCTGGTAAGGCCAATGTGGTTGCTGATGCCTTAAGCAGAAAGGCCCATTGCAATTCCTTAGTTAGTGAAGACTTTCATCTAGCACACCTCCTTCATCCTGTAGTACTCCACAATATCACTGTGGATTGCTCTCTTAGAAGTCAAATTATCGAACTCCAGAAGACTGATGTGGGTGTGTTTCATATCAAGCGGAAGATGAACGATCAGGAGACCAAGCACTTTAGGGTCGATGACAAAGGAATTCTCTGGTTTAATGATAGGCTTGTAGTACCCAAAGACAAAGAACTTAGAAATCAAATTATGGCTGAAGCCCATTCTTCTAAATTGTCCATCCATCCTGGTAGCAGTAAAATGTATCAAGATCTCAAGCTGTATTATTGGTGGACCAAGATGAAGAAAGAAATCACAGCCTACGTGGCAAGGTGCGATAACTGTTGCAGAGTCAAGGCTATTCACATGAGGCCCAGATTATTGCAGCCACTCTCTATTCCTGGCTGGAAGTGGGAAGAAATTAGCATGGATTTTATTGTTGGATTACCCACTACCAAAAAGGGTTGTGATTCCATCTGGGTTATCGTAGATCGTCTAACTAAATCCGCTCACTTTATTCCGGTCAAGTCTACCTATCACCCTCACAATTATGCTGAGATTTATTTTCAACAAGTGGTACGTCTCCATGGTGTACCCAAATCCATTGTTTCAGATAGAGGACCGCAATTCATGGCTCGCTTTTGGGAGTGCTTACATCAGAATCTTGGCACTCATCTAATCCACAGTTCTACCTATCATCCGCAAACATCAGGACAGACTGAGCGTGTTAATCAAATTCTTCAAGACATGCTTAGAGCTTGTCTTATCTCTTGCAAAGGCTCTTGGGAGGAATGGTTGCCTCTCGCTGAATTCTCTTATAACAACAGTTATCAAGAGAGTATCAAAATGGCTCCTTTTGAAGCTCTTTATGGCCGCAAGTGTAGAACTCCTATGAACTGGGTGGAACCCGGAGAAAGAAGATTCTATGGTATTGATTTTGTAAAAGAAGCCGAAGAGCAAGTCCAAACTATCCAGAAGAATATGACTGCCGCTCAGGCTAGACAAAAGAGCTATGCGGACAAGAGAAGAAAACCTATTGAGTTTGAAGTAGGTGATCATGTTTATCTGAAGGTATCCCCTATGAAAGGAGTAAAACGTTTTGGAATCAAAAGGAAACTTGAGCCTCGATATGTTGGACCTTACCGCATTATCGAGAAAAGTAGAAGAGTAGCATATAAGCTCGATCTACCATGTGAGATGGGAGCTATATTCCCGGTATTCCATGTGTCCTAGCTGAAGAAGTGTCTTCGTATTCCCGAGGAAAGAATAGCAATGAGGAGAATCGAATTGAAATCTGACCTTTCTTATGAGGAGAAGCCCGTGCAAGTTCTAGATACTCAAGAAAGAGTGACTCATACATGAGTAGTTAAGTTATACAAGGTAGTTTGGAGTAATCATAGTGAACGGGATGCAACATGGGAGCGGGAAGATTATTTAAAGAAAAACTATCCGACTTTCTGTACTGATTGGTACGCTTTCCAAATCTCGGGATGAGATTTTTAAGGGGGGAGGGCTGTAACACCCTAGGTGTTTGGCTTCCACAAAATTGCATTTCATTTCATAAACATATGCATCATCCATGCACCATGCCATTATCACTGAAACATGCATATGCAACATTCGCAATTCTGCTATTTCATACGTAATTTGCTTGTGAATGGTAGTAGTGCAACCAGTGAATGCAACATGAATTTCTCATACCTTGAAACATGGCAACATGGTAGGAATGTGGCAAGTTAAAATTGCAACAAAAGTAATGAAACATGTGAAATATGGAATGGCAACAATTGAGTGAATTGATTGTTTTATGCTTCATCACATGTGATCATTAGAAATTGGTATAACAATTGTGTAAAGTGGTTGATCGTGGTCTATTACACCTTAACTACACTTAGGGTAATTGTTTGGACATTGTTCATGTAGATCAAAATGACCAAAATGCCCTCAAGTGGAGGTTTGACTTTAAATTACCCTAGAGTGGCACTGTTTGACTGATTCAAAAGACCAACTTAGAGACTTTGCATGGCTGTGCACTCTTTACCAAAGTTGTAGCTAATTTATCAAGGAACAAAAGTTGTTTTATGATCAACTCATGAAAATGTGTGGAACAGCCTCAAACATGGCCCACAAGTCAAAATTGAAGGCTGATTCAAACACTTGAAAAATTTCTAAGTGTTATAACTGGATTCAGTTTCGTGTACCCAACTTATTCACCTTGTAGATCCCTAACAAAGCCAAACCAGCTCGAGCTCCAATGGTAAGAGTTGTAGTTCACATATAGATGTTCAACTTTGTTAACTATGGCATAATCTAGACCATCACGGATTAGGAGCTAATCACCGTCAAACTTGCTCTGTCAGTCGGGTCAATTGATGACTGAATCGCGTTTCAGACCAGCTACAGTGCTGGCCATTTCAGAAAACCTTCGACGTGTGTACGCCGCGCGTCGCCGGTCGCCTGCTCATGCTGCCACGTGCCGCGGATGCCCTGGCACGGCCGGCCACGACTTGAGCTCGCCCAACGCGCCTGTCAACCAGCTCACCAGTCCCATTTCCATTTCCTCCGCTCGCCCGTAGCTCCGCAACAATAGAGCAGCAGCTCCGCCATTGCCGACCGGGCATCGCCATCGCCTAGCTCATGCGTCTTTGCAAAAACGCGTTGCCCAGTTCACCCAGAGCCTCGCCGTGATCCCCTCTACCACCTCCACCGTTCAATCGAGTCAATTGAGTCTTGGTAAGCGTGTAATCGCCATTTCCTCCACCGCCACCATGGCGGGACCTCACCGGAGTTGGCGCTCCATGCGGCCAACTGTCATCACGCCCCTTCCCGTCCTCTCTCTCTCTTGCGCTAGATGCTACGTGTGCTACTGATGCTCGGAGAGCAGGCCACTAGGGCCGTAGCACCGTCACCTCGCCGGAGCATCGTCTGACCGCGCCGCCGTCCGCCATTCACACCGTCGTCCTTGCTAGGGGTTAGTAGAGTTTGAAATGAGGGCTTAGATGGGTGCGCATTGGTGTGGGGAGAACGCCTGTGCCGTCGGGTTTGCCGGAAGAGTCGCCGGCGACGAGCTTCGCCGCCGCCCTTTTCTTCCTCCCCTGTTTCTCTCGCTGACCCGTGGGACCGCCTTGTCAGTCACTGACACACGCAGGCGGGAGCCAGCCTAGGCCGCGTCAAGGCTGGGCTACGTACGCGTGCGCGTTGTGGGCCGCCGTTCTTTCGGGCCGGCCCAGTAGCTGAGATAGGTTTTCTTATTTGTGTTTTGTTTTATTCTTTTTCACAGATTTGTGTATAGATTCAAAAATATGTATCTCCTAGTTGGTAGATCCAAATGATGTGGTTCCAATTTTGTTGAGTTCATGATAATGTCTAGTTTATATTAAAAATATAATATATGCCATGTTCTGTTATGAAAAATGGGAGTTTCTATTTATCTCTTTTAATCATGGAGGAATTAGGGATAATTATATCTTTTTCTATGTAGCTCCAAATGGCATGAAATTTTTATGGTGTACTGCTCATATCATTAATAGCATGTAGTTAAATTTTCATATATTTTGGACACTGTATGTAGGAGATATAAAATTCTCTTGTTTGCATGGATGGATCTTGTGTGAATTTTCATAATTTTTCTATAGATCCAGTAAAGGTAAAATTTGGTGAGTGCTATTCTTATGCTAGAATGATGCTAAGAAAAATGTGAAATCTGTTGCTTGACACTTTTCATTAGGGTTTCCTAATTATGCTAAAAATAGACATGCCACCTATTATTTTGGGTACAGCAAGTTCTGCTTGCTCAATGGCTTTGAAATTTTTATGGTAGTCTATGTGGAGCATGAGATAGCTACTGTAATTTTTGTAGATTTTTCTGAATAGTTTTACTATATATTGCTTTAATCACCTAATTAACTAAATAAATTAGAAAAGGATATTAAATAATTTATTTAGAAGTTGACACTATGCTTTTTGATATTTATCTGGTATGTAAAACATGTTGGTAAACTTGGTTTGGTCCAATTATGCTTTTGCATCATCATTAAATAATTAATTTAGTAACCCTGTCATTTCTGGACAGATTCTAGGTTTACTAGAATTCAAATTGGTTAATGTAAGAATCATGCTTTGATGTTTACAAATGATTTGTAGAGAATTTCATAAGCTTTCCAGAATGTCCTCATGCAAGTCATTTGGGTTTGTAGAACTCTGGTTATGATTGAATTAAGGAACTACCCGTGTGCATATGAAACTTTAACTGTTGTTTTAAGTATGCCTTTACTATTTCTAAGTTTGTGGTAATGTTCCTAGGTGTTAGGCCTTTAACTGAAGATGAGCACCTTTATCTTAGGTTATGCAAGTTAGGTAAGTAGATCTCGTTCTTCAAGACAAGTGAGATCCATGTTTTAAAGTGATTTGAATAGAGCTATTCATACTCGGTAAACGAGTGTCCAGTGATGCTTTCGTAAACACTTACTGTGATTCATTCATCATGAGCATCATGTCATTCCTTATGCATCCATGGTATTTATCTTGTGCATCGGCATGCAATAGGTGTACTGGAGGGAGTAACACTGCTGGAATTCGAGGAACCGAGCGAGCAGCAGCAGTCGACATCAGAAGTTCAGGAGGTGCCGCCCTCAGGAGAAGTGCCAGACGAGGTCGCCGTTGAGTGCCCGGATCACCGTCCGTGCAACTTTGTGAAAGGCAAGCCCCGGAGCATATTAAGCCTCCTAATTTCTGAAATGCAGTTACAATATTATTGTTACATATATATATTGTTGCATTAAGTTTAGGTGTTGGATGCAAACACTTGCTGCATTGGTTACCTAATCCTTGTCCAGATATTGTTACCCTGAATCCTATGTAGCTCAGGCTCATGTAGTGCTTAGCCCTACTTTAACACGGTAGAAGTCAGGTGATTTCCTATCACCTACGAGATATAGGAAGATACATATGGCACGGTTGGCTATATTTGCTATCGTGGAAAAGAACCAGTCTTAATTTGAAATGAAGACCAGACGGAGGCTTGCCGGTTTGCAGTGACTCCGTCTATGTCGATTAAGGACTGAATCTTGGAGCCTTTCCTATTCATGTTGAACGCATGCCTCTCTCTTAGTTGGCCATGTCCGAAGACCGACCACGAAGCCGAGTAGCTCACCTCAGGCCGGGAGTCGATAAGTATAAAGTGCGCCTCGGAAGGGAGCCGTAGGCGTGAGTCCAAGGGCAGGTGATTTAAAAGTCCTGATCGTCCTGGTAGAAGGGTAATTCCTGAGAGTGCTGGCGCTGATCGAACCCGCGAATTTGGTTCCTGAGTTGTTCCAAAGGTGACCCACGGCTACCCTTGCTAAGTATGCCAGGGTGAGAGTTAGGAATATCCCCTCAGTTGAGTTGTAATTCGATTTGAGTCACCGTCTCTCTCGGTTAGTGAGAACTTGACGGGCTTATCTCCAAAGTAGATACACTAAATAACCTAATGGTTCGGAAATGATGATATGATGATGATAGCCTTATTATACCTGCTATGGTTAATATTGTTTGCTCCTAATAAGTGAGTGCTCTAGTACAGGTGCTAATCTAGTGGACAGGTAAATGATGATAAGCTTGATGCTAAGTTTAAATTGGTTACTATAATCATAAGCTCTTTTATGCAACTGTGTCAAGCTAGCCCACTTCATAAGCCTTGCATGATCCTTGGTGTCTTTTATTTCTGGTTTTGACGGGTAAGTCTAGCTGAGTACCTTCTCATACTCAGGGTTTATCTCCCACCTGTTGCAGATGACCAGTTCTACTTTGGTTGCTGCAAGTATTGCCTTCTCCCAGCTGGGGATGAAGACTAGACCATTGGGCGCGGTCTCTACTAGTTCTCGTATCTGATGATGCTTTTGTGGGACATGACTCAGATCTGGCAACGTATTTGAAACTATGAAGTTATGTACTAAACTATGTTGCTTCCGCAAATTCAAACTTGGTTTGGAATATTTATTTGAACTCTGATGGATGTAATCCGAATGCTACTTGTGAAATGTTGTAACGAATGATATGTTGTGTTGAATCACTACGGTCTTGGTTTGTATGTCGAGAGTTGGTTGAAATCCTTCATGATTTCCGGACTACCGGGATTATGGGATCTTAAGTATAGGAATTTGATCACTTCGGTGATTGTTTTTGTACTTACGTTCTTATGATTTGGTCGGTTCTGTTACAAAGAGTGTGGCATTCAAGGCCACATCATCCAAGGGCAAGGCAAAGCAAGAAACATCAAGTGAAGATGATAGTTCATGGGATGATGATGATGATGATGAAAAGATGGCTCTCTTTGTTAAAAGATTTGGCAAGTTCATGATGAAGAAGGGCTACCATGCTAGAAGAAAGAAGTTTTCATCCAAGAACAAGGAAGAGTCAAGAAGGTGCTTCAATTGTGGAAGCAAAGATCATCTTGTTGCTCAATGCCCATACAATAGCGACAAAGATGTTGACAAGAAGAACAAGAAGAAGGACAAGAAGGAAAAGAAAGAAAAGAAGGACAAGATGACCTTCAAGAAGAAGAAGGGTGGTTCATATGTAGTCACTTGGGATAGTGATGCTTCCTCAAGTGATAATGATGATAGTGACAATGACAAGAACACCAAGAAGAAGGCACTTGCAAGCATTGCTATCAATGCGAAGCCTTCTCTCTTTGACACTCCATCATGCTTCATGGCTAAGGCCACTAAGGTACAAATTTGTGATGATGGAAGTGATGAGGAACATGAAAATGAAAATGAAAATGATAGTGATAGTGATGATGATGAACCTACTAGATGCTAAAGAACACTTTGGCATTAAGAGAAGGGAATGCAAAAGCTTGCATAAGGAACTAAATGCTCTTAAGCAAGCCTTTGATGAGCTCAATGCAACTCATGAGAGTCTAGAGGAAGCCCATGAGAAGCTTGGCAAGGCTCATAAGAAGCTTGAAAAAGCTCATTCCTCTTTGCTTAATGAACAAAATAAAAAGAAGCATGTTGAGACTTGTGATGTAGGCTTAACTTGTGATATAATTGATGAATCATTATCTATGCCTATCATTGTTGCTCCCACTAACCCTTCTTGTAGTACTTCTACTTCCACCTCATCTAGTAGTGATGGTTTCACTTGTGATGCCTCACTAATGGTTGAGAATGAAAACCTCAAGAAGGAGGTCAATAAGCTCACTCACACCTTGGCTAAGGCCTATGGTGGTGAGGACCGCTTGCTTATGTGCTTGGGTAGCCAAAGAGCTTCTCTCTACAAAGAGGGATTGGGCTATACCCCCAAGAAAGGCAAGGTGGCATTTGCCCCTCACAAGACTAGTTTTGTGAAGAACAATGGTCGGTTTTGCACTAGTTGCAAGCAAGTTGGTCACAAAGAGCTTGAATGCAACAACAAGAGCAAAAATGCTAATGTATCCTCCATTAAGCTTGATTCTTTCTATATGCTTACCAAGGGTGCAAATGGTGTAAAGGCTAAGTCCATTGGTAAACCATGGATGGGCTCAAAGAAGAAAGCCATTTGGGTAGCTAAGAGCTTAGTGACTAACCTTCATGGACCCAAGCAAGTTTGGGTACCTAAAAGGAATTGATCTTCTTTTGTAGGTCAATTATAAAGCCAGAGGAAGGCATTGGGTTCTTGATAGTGGGTGCACTCAACACATGATCGGTGATGCAAGAATGTTCAACTCAATCAACACCAATGGCAATGATAGTTATGATAGTATCACATTTGGTGACAATGGAAAAGGCAAGGTCAAGGGGCTTGGTAAGATTGTAATATCCAATGACATGAGCATTTCCAATGTGCTGCTAGTAGAGAGCTTGAACTTCAATTTGCTATCCATGGCTCAATTGTGTGATCTTGGATTCAAATGCATATTTGGGGTAGATGATGTAGAGATCATAAGTGTAGATGGCTCTAACTTGATCTTCAAAGGCTTTAGATATGAGAATCTATACTTGGTTGATTTCAATGCTAGTGAAGCTAAATTATCTACATGTTTGTTCACTAAGTCTAGCATGGGTTGGTTATGGCATAGAAGGCTTGGTCATGTTGGAATGAAACAATTGAATAGATTGGTTAAGCATGACTTGGTTAGAGGCTTGAAAGATGTTGTGTTTAAGAAGGATAAACTTTGTAGCTCTTGTCAAGCCGGCAAACAATTTGGAAACACCCATCCTAAGAAAAGCATGATGAGCACTAGTAAAGCATTTGAGTTATTGCACATGGACTTGTTTGGGCCAACACAATACACTAGCATTGGTAGTTACAAATATGGCTTTGTGATAGTGGATGATTACACTAGATATACTTGGGTATTCTTTCTAGTGGACAAGAGTGATGTGTTTGCAACATTCAAATCATTTGTCAAGGGCATTCACAATGAGTTTGAAACAACCATCAAGAGAGTTAGAAGCGACAATGGTAGTGAGTTTAAGAACACTAGAATTGATGAGTTGTGTGATGAATTTGGAATTAGACATCAATTCTCGGTCAAGTACACTCCACAATCAAATGACCAACACTCATTGATATGGCAAGGTCTATGCTTAGTGAGTACAATGTGAGTCAATCTTTTTGGGCCAAAGCTATCAACACGGCTTGCTATTGTAGCAACCGCCTCTATTGTCACCCATTGAAAGAGAAGACACCATATGAGCTCTTGAATGGTAGAAAGCCCAACATTGCATATTTTTGGGTCTTTGGTTGCAAATGCTATATCTTGAAGAAAGGCACTAGATTGGGCAAGTTTGACAAGAAATGTGATGAAGGATTCTTACTTGGATACTCCACTACAAGCAAAGCATATAGAGTTTAGAATTTGGATAGTGGTACTCTTGAGGAAGTTTATGATGTTGAATTTGATGAAACCAAGGGTTCACAAGAAGAGAATGAGAACTTGGAAGATATTAGAGGCATTCAACTTTTAAATGCCATGAAGAACATGTATGTTGGTGAATTGAGGCCTAGGCAAGTGAATGATGATGAAGATGATCAAGTGCAAGTGCTCTCTAACTCAAATGTGCAAGATGATACAAATCAAGCTAGTACAAGTGGATCTCATGACAATGAACAAGATCAAGTGGCTAGTACATCATCTCAACCTAATGATCAAGCAAGTGCAAGCAATCAAGTTCCAATGCTCCAACCAACCAATATTGCAAGGGATCATCCATTGGACACTATAATTGGTGATATTTCTAGAGGTGTACAAACAAGATCAAGATTGGCTTCATTTTGTGAGCACTTCTCATTTGTGTCATCCATTGAACCAAAGAAGATAGATGAAGTATTGAAGGATGTTGATTGGGTGAATGCTATGCATGAAGAATTGAACAACTTTACAAGAAATCAAGTATGGGAGTTAGTAGAGAGACCAAAAGGACACAATGTGATTGGAACCAAATGGGTCTTTAGAAACAAGCAAGATCAAGATGGGATAGTAGTAAGGAACAAAGCAAGATTGGTAGCACAAGGATATACATAAGTTGAAGGTCTTGACTTTGGAGAAACATATGCCCTGGTTGCTAGATTGGAAGCAATTGGAATCTTGCTAGCCTATGCTTGTGCCCACAACATCAAGCTCTATCAAATGGATGTAAAGAGTGCATTTCTCAATGGTTACATCAATGAAGAAGTATATGTTGAGCAACCACCCGGTTTTGAAGATGATGAGAAGCCCGATCTTGTGTACAAGTTGAAGAAAGCATTGTATGGCTTGAAGCAAGCACCTAGAGCATGGCATGAGAGATTGAGGGACTTCCTACTCTCTAAAGGGTTCATGATGGGCAAGGTTGAGACCACTCTTTTCATCAAGAAGATTGGAAATGATTTATTTGTGTTGCAAATCTATGTTGATGACATCATATTTGGATCAACCAATCAAGACTTTTGTGAAGAGTTTGGAAAGATGATGGCTAATGAGTTTGAGATGTCTATGATTGGAGAGTTAAGTTACTTCCTTGGTCTTCAAATCAAGCAATTGAAGAATGGTACTTTTGTGAGTCAAGGCAAGTATATCAAGGACATGATCAAGAAGTTTGGCATGAGTGATAGCAAAACCATTAGTACACCAATGGGAACAAATGGCAACTTGGATAGTGATGCAAGTGGCAATATGGTGGATCAAAAATTGTATCGGTCTATGATTGGAAGCCTACTCTATGTGACGACATCAAGGCCGGATGTCATGTTTAGTGTATGCATGTGTGCAAGATTTCAAGCCTCACCAAGAGAAAGTCATTTGAAGGCTACAAAGAGAATATTGAGGTACTTAAAGCATACATAAAATGTTGGTTTGTGGTATCCTAAAGGAGTAAAGTTTGAGCTAGTTGGTTACTCTAACTCGGATTATGTGGGATGCAAGGTTGAAAGGAAGAGCACCTCAGGCACATGTCAATTGTTGGGAAGATCACTTGTTTCATGATCATCAAAGAAGCAAAATAGTGTTGCATTATCAACCACCAAAGCCGAATACATATCTGCTGGTAGTTGTTGTGCACAAATACTTTGGATGAAGGCCTCTTTGAGTGATTTTGGAATCAAGTTTAAGAAAATGCCATTGCTATGTGACAATGAGAGTGCAATCAAGTTGACCAACAATCTGGTTCAACATGCAAGAACAAAGCACATTGATATCCTCCACCATTTCATAAGAGATCACCAACAAAAAGGGGACATTTGCATTGAAAGTGTAGGCACCGAAGATCAACTTGCCGATATATTCACCAGGCCATTGGATGAGAAAAGGTTTTGCAAGCTAAGGAATGAGTTGAACATATTGGATTTCTCAAATATGTGTTGATGCACCCCCCACTTATATGACATGCCTCTCCTTTCGAGCAATCCAAGGTAAAAGTTGATTGGCATGGCATACATCTTTGCTAAGGACATGTTTAGTGTATCTAGTCATCTCTCACATTAAATAGGCTCATTCATGAAAATCAAATGAATTTGATGATTGTATGGTACCGCTATTGCTTCTATGGTTGTTTTGGTCTAGTGCATATGACATGTTTGTGGGCTTGTAAACCTAGTGTTTGATCTAGAAAATGAGCTCTAAGTGTTTAACTCAACATGGTACAAGATAACCCTTATTTGGAGGTGTGAATAAGCTTGTCCTTGGATCAAACCGAGTTAAATATCTTTGGCAAAGTATTCTAGATTAAACCAAATTTGGGAAAATGATCCTCACCCCATTGATTGACTTTGATAATCTCAACCTATCTATATTTTGAACCTTTGTGGTCATTGATGACAAAGGGGGAGAAAAACAAAGATATTCGTGATATTAGTACATGGGAAGAAAAACAAAGATACAAAGCTATTAGTGTACTAAGATGGTGAAAAGACAACAAAGGGGGAAAGAAATAAAGATATAAGTGATAAAGGGAGAATTTGACATAGGGGGAGAGATATGACAAAGGAAGGGGATAAATTAAATTTTTGAGCACACAAATAGGGGGAGCAAGCTCATGAACTTGTATGGTCCATTTGAATGTGCATTTCATATGTTTGCTTGCATGACACAAGTTGTAAATTTCAATATCCATGCTTATGTGGTGTATGCTAGTTGTAGGTTTGAATGATGAAATGAAAAACTAGCATGAAATAGGTTATCTTGTGATTTCATTTCCAAGTGGTATCGAGCTAACCATGGTGCTAAGGATGGTATATTGGTGCACTCCGATTGGTATCATGCTTCAAAGGTCCATCTTTTATACCTTAGCATCATTTGGTAGATAGTGTCTCCTATATTTCCTATCTAAGCATATGTGCAAGCTACAATCCAAACTCTTTGCACATATGTAGGGGGAGCAATTGGTACCATTTGGGATTCATGAAACTTGTCCATATCCTTTTACACATGGTAAATATGCTTGGGCAAGCAACATGAATTCAATTAAATTTTAATTCATATCTTTGTGTAAGGGTTGTCATCAATTACCAAAAAGGGGGAGATTGAAAGCTCTAGTTTGGTTTTGTTGAATTGATGAAACCCTAAGTGCTAACCTAGTTTATCAAAGTGATTATGAGATAGGTAGCACTACTCCAAGCGGTAAAGCAAATGAAGATCATGACATGATAATGGTAATTCCATGGTGATGATCAAGTGCTTGGACTTGGAAAAGAAGAAAGAAATGCAAAAGGCTCAAGGCAAAGGTATAAATAGTAGGAGCCTTTTTGGTTTAGTGATCGAGACACTTAGCGAGTGTGATCACATTTAGGTTCGATAGCTATACTATTAAGAGGGGTGAAACTCATATCGAAATGTGGTTATCAAAGTGCCACTAGATGCTCTAACTCATTGCATATGCATTTAGGATCTAGTGGAGTGCTAACACCCTTGAAAATGTTTGTGAAAATATGTAACACACATGTGCACAAGGTGATACACTTGGTGGTTGGCACATTTGAGCAAGGGTAAGAAACTTCACTGGCACCCTGTACAGAAAAGACAGGATCTCACAGAGTGCACCGAACACTGGTCTCAACTGGACCAAAGCGTCCTGTCAGTGGAAGCAGTGAAGACGCTGGCGTCGGTCTTCGACCGAACGCTAGGTCACTTTGTGACCGGACGCTGGAGGGGTGCATCCGGTCCCGCTGATCTAGCAGCACATAGAGGAGACAATGAGTAACCGGATGTGTTCGATCATGAGTGGAAGCTTACTAGAAGTGACCAGACGCTGGGGTCCTATGTCCGGTCATGATCCAACTGACACGTTAGGTCGTAGCTGAAACCTTACTAGAAGTGACCGGACGCTGGGGTCCTACGTCCGGTCATAGCACTGTGTTGCGTCCGGTTATCACTTGACCATTGGGATCGGACGCTCAGTATTTGAAGAGAGGGATGACATGGCAGCCATCTGTTGATCGGACGCTGGTAGGGTATGTCCGCCCAATATGATCAGAGCTTTTGGTCACCCGAAGCTGTGCCCAGTGAAGGGGTACAACGGCTCTATTTCGTGGGGGCTTCTATTTAAACCCCATGGCTGGCTCAAGCTCACCCTCTTGGCCATTTGCATTTGACATAGCATCCTTGTGAGCTTAGCCAAAGCCCTCCCACTCATCTCCATCTTTGATTCATCATCTTTGTGGGATTGGGAGTGAATCCAAGTGCATTGCTTGAGTGTTTGCATCTAGAGGCACTTGGTATTCATGTTTTGCTGTGAGATTCGCTTGTTTATCTTGGTGGTTGCCGCCACCTAGACGGCTTAGAGCAGCGAGGATCGTCGAGCGGAAGTTGGTGATTGTCTCCGGCTCCGATCGTGGTGATTGTGAGGGGTTCTTGACCTTTTCCCGGCAGAGAGCCAAAATATACTCTAGTGGATTGCTCATGGCTTGTGTGATCCTCATCTTGTGTTGGTTGTGCGGCACCCTATTGAGGGTTTGGCATATGATGCCAATTAGCACGTGAACCTCCAAGTGAGTGAATCACCACAACAAGGACTAGCTTGCCGGCAAGCAAGTGAACCTCGGTAAAAAATCATTATGTCATCATTTGATTCCGAGGTGATTGGTCTTCATTGTTATTCATTCTTGTGATTGATTGGCTCCTTCCTCGACATGGCGGTATAACCATCTTGCTCACTCTCCTTACATTATCGCAAACTAGTTGTCAAGCTCTTTAGTGTAGCTAGTTGTGAGAGCTTGTTAGTTTGGTTACTATGGCT
Organism: Miscanthus floridulus; assembly: GCF_019320115.1. Lineage (NCBI taxonomy): Eukaryota > Viridiplantae > Streptophyta > Magnoliopsida > Poales > Poaceae > Miscanthus > Miscanthus floridulus. Next base: position 123,617,539 of record NC_089580.1, on the reverse strand, counting down.
CTTTAGTTAGCTTTTGAGAGCACACTAACTTAGTGTAATGACATAGCTATTGTGTGGATAGAAACTATATAAACTAGAATTATGGTAGGTGGCTTGTAATTTTAGTAGGCTAGCGCAACACTTGCTTTGCCTCATAATTGTCTAACCGGTTTGTTAAGTGTTGTAGTAGAAATTTTTAATAGGCTATTCACCCCCCTCTAGCCATTAGGACCTTCTAATGCGTCCGGCGGCATGTGACCAGACGCTGGCAGCGTCCGATTAGTTGATCGTGGCTCTAACAGTCGGGACGACTGGACGTGTCCGGTCAGGACGAGATCAGCGTCCGGTCAGTAGCAGAAAAGCGGGATTTCGTCCTCAACTACCACTTTCTCAGTGGGGCTTATAAATAGACCCCCAACCGGCCATTTGAGAGGTGTGGAGCTGAGGAAACATACCAAGGGTGTTTATGCACTATTTTAGTGATCTCCACTTGCATAGTGCTTAGTGATTCATTAGGTGATTAGCGTAGGTGCTTTGCGAAGTGCTTAGGTTGATTAGACCACCGCTTATGCGCTTGCTCTAGGTTTAGGCCTAGTGTTTAGTGAGGTTTGCATACCTCTTACCACTCGGTGCTTGCACACACCATTGTTGTACATTGGAGGGGCTTGTAGTCTTGCGATATCACACCAACCGTGTTTGTTGTGTGGCCGCCACCGTGTACCGGAGGGAACAAGGCCCATAGCGTTTTGGCTGAAAGCTTGATAGTGAAGACGGCGGGGAGCATCCGGTAGAGGCTTGCCAGAAGGCACATCGGAGACCCACTTGCACGTGGGGAAGGCCTGAGGCTATCTATGGAGTTACCCGATCGGGAGCTTGGCCCTTGTGAGGGATTCCTTGTGAGGGGCTCCAACGAGGACTAGGGGGAAGCTTGCGCGCTTCTCGATACCTCGGTAAAAATACCAGAGTCATCGACGGGAGTTTGCATATCTCTACCTTGCTCTTTAGCTTCTGCATTTACATTGATTGTATTACTCCTTTTACGGTAGAGATAGTAACACACTAGCAAAACCGTAGTTGCACATTTAGATAGTTTATCTTTTGCATAGGTTTTGCTAAGGCTAGAAAAAGAGGCCATAGTTTAGAGTTAGAATTTTAACTTGCCTAATTCACCCCCCTCTTAGGCATCACGGTCCCCTACAAGTGGTATCAGAGCCGGATGGCTCAATTTGGACCTTTGGCTTAACCGTCGTTGAGCCGACACTATTTAGAGTGGTTGGGATGGATACCTCTAGGTCTCCGCACTTTGACGGCACTAACTTCCCCTATTATAAAGCTAGAATGGCTTGTCACCTTGAGGCGGTTGATTTGGGTGTTTGGAGAGTTACTCATGACTGGATGAAACCCATTAAGAATCCCGATAAACCCACAAAAAGTGAAGAAAAGGAAATGCATTTCAATGCTATAGCTAAAAATTGCTTGTTTGAATCTTTTAGCTTGGATGTGTTTAACCAAGTGTTCACTTTAAATATGGCACATGAAATTTGGTTAAAACTCCAAGAGCTCCATGACGGCACATCTAATGTCCGTGAGCAAAAACATTGTCTAGCTAAACAAAATTATGATTCCTTTACAATGAATGATGATGAGCTTGTTTGTGATATGTATTCTCGTTTGAATCTAATTATCAATGAGCTCCATTCAATAGGATTAACAAAGCTAGATGATGTGGACATCGTGAGGAAGATTATCTCCATGCTACCACAAAAGAAATATGCAAGCATCATCACCATCCTTCACAACATGGAGGACTTGAGCACCATGACCCTGGCCATAGTCATTGGCAAGATAGTGGCATTTGAAATGTCATGCAAGATGGGTCAAGAAGAAGCCTCTTTATCAAGCAAAGGCAAAGCTCTCGCATGTAGTGAGAAAAAGAAGATGAAGGGCAAGAAAGTTGAGACAAGCTCAAGCTCAAGCTCAAGCTCAAGCTCAAGCTCCTCAAGTGAAGATGAAGAAGAAGATGAGGATGCTACTGATGATGATGATGAAGATTCAAGTGATGATGATCAATCTTCCTCCTCCACCTCTGACCTTGATGAAGAATTAATCAAACTTATCAACAAGGTGGAGAAGATGATCCAAAAACTCAATGTGAAGGGTGTGCCCATCCAAATTCAAGATATCATCTTCACCAATCAAAGAAATGAGCAAAGAAAGAGAGGATGCTATGGATGTGGCGAGTTGGGGCACTTTGTGGAAGTTTGTCCAAACAAGCCCACACCCAAGACAAAGAAGAAGGCATGCAAGAACCAAGCCCTCACATCAATAAGGTGATGGGATGATTCTTGAAGTGAAGAAGAACACCATCACAAGAGGTGAGGCCGCAAGCACTCATCATCAAGCTCTTCTCGTGTGTGCCTCATGGCATGAGGTAACAAAAGCTCATCCTCTAGTGAGAGTGATAGTGATGATGAAATGCCTTCTTATGATAAAATTGTGCAACAAAATCTTAATTATGCTAAAGTTTGCACTAGTCAACAAAAGAAGCTTGAAAAATTAAAAGAAAAGCTAGATAGTTCACAAGAAGCATATAAAACTTTGCTTGAACAATATAAGACATTTGCTAATCTCAATATTGAACTATCTACTAAAATTGAGCAACTTGAGGCTAGTGCAACAAAAAATGTATGCACAATCAATGATGAGCAACTTGTAAGGAAAAATGAAAAACTTAAAGAAAAGTTAGCTAGCTCACAAGATGCTTATAAAAGTTTGCTTGCTAAAATGGAAACCATGTGCAAGCATTGTGATGAGCTAACTAATAAAGTTGCTAATCTTGAAGTCATTAGTACAACCTCCACCAAGGCATCTAAGAAGAAAAGTTCTATCTTTGACAAAAAGGATGCCTCTACTTCTTGCAATGATTTATGTTTAGACTAACCCTTGTGCAACCAAGTTTGTGTTGAGAAAGTTGTTGTAGATACAGGCACACGAGAGGTTGCAAAGGAGAATGAGCAACTCAAGCAAGAAGTGTCTTGCCTCACCAAGGACTTGACTCAAGTGAAAGGCAAGAAGGAGCAATCTCAACTTCATCAAGATAACACCATCAAGGGAGGGAAGAAGCTTGATAAAGGACAAACTATGGTTTGCTACTTATGCCATAAGGAAGGCCACAAGTCCTATGAGTGTAAGGTGAAGAATGGGAGAGGAGCAAAGAAGAAAGAGAAAAAGCAAACAAGCAAGCTCTCCAACACCTACACCAATAAGGTGGACAAAAAGGCCTCCACACCTTATCTCTTGAAGAAGAAGAATGACAAGGTGGTGGCCATCAAGGTGAACAAGCAAACCAACAATGGGGCCAAACGCTTTTGGGTGCCAAAGGAAATCATTTCCAACATGAAGAGCATCAAGAAGGTTTGGATTCCGAAAGGGAAGTGAGAAGTCCGTTGGACTTTAGGGAATTTGGAGACTTGACAAAGTATGGGTGCATTTCATGGGGTGCATCATGATGGACAAGATCATTGCCAAGTGGGTTAGTGAATACTATGGACCCAAATTCCCCTTCCCATGTTAGGTAACTAGATTCAATTTTCTTCAAGTGTTACTAGATTTATTTTCCTACTAGTGGCACCTTTAAGTATCTAGTTACTTTTCATGCCTAGGTTTGCATTTGCATGCTTGTATTTTTTTGCCATGCATACACTAGGTATATCTTATGGTAGGCTTGCTCGGTTTCATTCTTAACCCTTGGAGCAAACCTACATGTTTTAAAAGTATTTAGAAAGCATGGCACATAGCTTGTCTTTCGATTGTTCATCTAATATGTGCCAAAGTCAAAATTGTAGATAATTTCTCCCGAATATCGCCTTCAAAAATGACTCTCACATTCATGTGATGTCATCTTTCAAGTGGTATTTTTTATTCTAAAAAATAAATGTGCAAGTTTCCTACAAGTATTCCATACTTGTGTGCACAAATTTAGGGGGAGGTTACTCTATAAGTTGGATGCCTTGAGACTAACACCTTTTCAAGCTTATCATGTGTGTAGTAGTCTCATTGCAAGGAAAATGGAGTCCCCGGAGTTAAGCATTATACTTCAAATATCCACCACCTTTTGCAAGTGGTAGAAATCAAATTGGTTTCCACATGTGGTATTTCTAAACTGATATCATTATGTTGATTTCATTATGATATTTATATGATTTCTCCATGCATTATATAAATTAAATTTCCTTGAGCAAAAATTTGCCAATTATGCATATGCTTTGCCTTCTAACATATGTATGCATATATTTAGGGGGAGCTTAGTCTATATAATGTGAGAGTCAAATTTTGTGACCTATTCCACTCTACATACAAAGGATCACAAAGTTTGACCCTCCCTTATGCTACTAATGTCTTCCTTTTCGGTGTTTGATTCCAAAGGGGGAGAATTTAGAGGACCAAAAGCAAGCATTAATTTGTAGGACCAAAAGCTAGATCATAATAATTTACAAGTGGTATTGGTCTACAAGTGGTAATGGTCCGAGAAAGGGAGGACAGTGGATTATGGATTAGCCTATGTAATGGGGAGAATTTGTAGGAAGCAAGGCTTAAATCTATAATGCCACATGGGGACATTTGCAAGGGCAAGTTAAGTTTTTATGCAGTATCTTTTAGTCATACAAGTAGTATCTTTTAGCATCATATAACCTTGCCCCTTGATTGCATCCTAGCAAGTAGGTAGTTTTCAAATTTCAAAATTCTATTATTTGCTTGCTTTGGTCGTGTTGTCATCAATCACCAAAAAGGGGGAGATTGTAAGGAAAATGGACCCTAGGCCCATTTACTTTGGATTTTGGTGTTTGATGACCAACACAACCAAATTGGACTAATGAATTTACAAGTGATTGTTTTGTAGTTTAATAGGGTGCAAGACGTAACTTGGACGAAGGCGACGTGATGATCCTATGATCAATACCTTAAGCAAGACCCTAGGAGCACAAGAGAAGACCCAAGATATCAAGCAAAGTCCAAGCACGAAGATAGGAACCAAGCCATATGCAAGATCGCAAACAAACAAGCTTACATAGGTGACCGAACGCTGGACCAGACGCTGGCAGAAAGTGACTGGATGCTCTGATCGAGAGGCTCGGCTACAGCAGCGCGTTAGTAGCACCGACCGAATGCTGGTGGCAAATCGATCGGACGCAGAATAGCAGCATCCGATCGAGTACAGAAAGGTTCCAGAGCAACAAAATTACGACCGGACGCTGGCAGCATCCGATCAGTTGATGGCGGCTCTAACAGTCGGGACGACCGGGCGCATTCGGTCAGGACGAGATCAGCATCCGGTCACTAGCAGAAAAGCAGGATTTCGTCTCCAATGGCTACTTTCTCAGTGGGGCTTATAAATAGATCCCCCAACCAGCCATTTGAGAGGTGTGGAGCTGAGGAAACATACCAAGGGTGTTGATACACTATTTTAGTGATCTCTAGTTGCATAGTGCTTAGTGATTCATTAGGTGATTGGCGTAGGTGCTTTACGAAGTGCTTAGGTTGATTAGACCACCGCTTATGCGCTTGCTCTAGGTTTAGGCCTAGTGTTTAGTGAGGTTTGCATACCTCTTACCACTCGGTGCTTGCATGCACCATTGTTGTACATTGGAGGGGCTTGTAGTCTTGCGAGATCACACCAACTGTATTTGTTGTGTGGCCGCCACCGTGTACCGAAGGGAACAAGGCCCGCGGCGTTTCGGCCGAAAGCTTGATAGTGAAGATGGAGGGGAGCATCCGGGAGAGGCTTGCTGGAAGGCACGTCAGAGACCCACTTGCACGTGGGGAAGGCTCGAGGCTATCCACGGAGTTACCCGACTGGGAGCTTGGCTCTTGAGAGGGATTCCTTGCGAGGGGCTCCAACGAGGACTAAGGGGAAGCTTGCGCGCTTCTCGATACCTTGGTAAAAATACTAGAGTCGTCGATGGGAGTTTGCATATCTCTACCTTGCTCTTTAGCTTCCGCATTTACATTGATTGTATTACTCTTTTTGCGGTAGAGATAGCAACACACTAGCAAAACCATAGTTGCACATTTAGATAGTTTATCTTTTGCATAGGTTTTGCTAAGGCTAGAAAAAGGGGTCATAATTTAGAGTTAGAATTTTAAGTTGCCTAATTCACCCCCCTCTTAGGCGTCATGGTCCCCTACACTATGATATCACTGCTGGCTCATACTACAACCCGGCAGTGATATGTTCCTACCGACGGGTCAAGCAACAACCTAACAATGACATTTTCATATCACTATTGATTATTATACTGACATGTTAGTATTCTTTCCGGACATTGGATCCACCTAACTATCAATTCATTTATTCTCAACTGTTGATCCCTTTTACCACCAATGCTTTCAGTCATAAAACATATGTTCAGATGCCTCCATGGATAGAGGAGCAAGCTTAGGTCCCTTTGCGGAGCTAGGATTTCAACTTTGTGTATTCCCACGTTAAAAAACTCACCTTGCTTTGCTTGCCTCTGTGCCTGGTGGGCCGCTGCTCAGCCGTTGCCTCTAGCCTCCTGGCCGTTGAGCCACCATCTTTCATGCGGGCATAGCCTAGGCACAGAGAGGCTGTGCTCACTCCGCACACCAGACGCTCACACCACCTGTCGATTAGGGTTAGAGATTTTGGAATGGAGATTGAGGAATAGCCTCGCACTCATGACTTACTAACTCACATGGTCGGGGAGTCATGTAGTCATATGGTTGGGTGGACAGGGGTAGGGCATGAGGGCACCATGGGTGTGACCTAGGAGCAAGGGGTGGAGAGGCCTCATGCGCCTAGTGGCTCGACTTGTGAGGTGGGGAGGTTGGGAGCCAGGTCGATAGAACTTTTTTTGCCATTGTGGGCTAAAATTAGCGAAAATACTAGAGAATACTTCATTGTACGTTTATTATATATAAGTATACATACATATATACTTAAGAGTGCTTCAAAAAAGTTGGCTATTCCTAGGAATACCTAGGGATACCCCTAGATCTATCCATGCTTGCATGTGTGCCAGCCATTTGGGTATAGTCTCAACTATGTGTTCTCTGTGGGAGAAATGTCTCCACATACACCTTCCATTTTGTAGCCAAGATGATGCGTGAGAGGTACTAGAAGAATGTTTGTGAAGACAGAGCCACGCTGAAGACAGGCTGACCTGGTAGCAATATAATGCTATTCGGTATCCGGGTTGGTTGTTGTTATGCATTGAGCCTATGGCCAGTGGCCAGAGGCATGGGTTCATTGAGGCTTCAAACTCTTATGCACCCTGGTTGGCTCTCTCCACCCCCTCTGGCATGCTCTTGCACCTCTAAAATCCCTCTCGGGCCTAAAAGAATGTTTGTGAGGTGGTTATATTATAATGTGTCTGTAGACTTCAATTCTAACATAAGGCCCTAGCGGGCGATAGTTGAGGAGTCTGATGCTGCGAAGAGGGAGGTCAAGTGAGCTACTGTAGCCCAAAAAGTTGTGTCAGTTTGATCAATGGTTGTTAGTTTAGTGCCAACACCGACCAGTCCTCAATCGGTGGAGTTAGGGTCTTTTCTCCCTTATGATGTGCGTACTAGGGAAGATGGAAGTACGCCAAATTTAAGCAGTGGTGGAACTTTAGGTTGGCTATCATCTTGCGGTAGAAGGTCAGCAAAGGCTATGTTCATGGAGATTAAGGATATTAGCCACTACTGGTACTTGGCAGAAGGGGCGGCTCTCAGACCACTAATGGCCGTTTGACTAGGTAGTGAATAATTAGCCTTTGTAAACCAGAACCTCTGCAGCCTAGGCTGCTATAGGGAGCACTACTCGCACATGTAACCAACTGTTGTATGCTACCTTCTTATTATTATTAATCAAGCCGGGCAACTAGATCTTTTAAAAAAAGACTAGTTGGTAAAAATGATGTATGTTTGTACACTACAAGAAAGACCCTCCTCTAGATACGTTCCCTTTGTAACGCTTTCTAAAACATGTATATGCCAAGTACCTGATCTTGTGTAGCCACGCTTCTTAACATGTTCTGTAGAAAAACGTCTTAATTCTACAGGTATAGGCAAAGTCAAGACGACAAGACCCCACGACCTCTGATTCTGTGAGGTAGTTTTCATTTATTTCGATTCACCTCGTAGACTCCTGGTCATCTCCATTGTCTCCCTTTGTATTCCATTTTTTTGAGAACACGACTTCACGTGTATTTCATTAAGAAGAAAGAGTGCCAAAAGAACAGCTTACATAATGCAGCTATGGGAGAACCCATAGTGCCAGTTACAGAATCAGAGAAAGTGGTTAGAAACCTAAGTGACATCAGAACAAAAAGAATAGCGGTAAGGAGAGGCCCATCCACCACTACCCTAATTGACTAGACCTACAAAGGAAAGAAAAATCAACGCTTGGTTGCCAACATAGGAGGTGAAGCCGCGGTGGCAAAGCATCCACCAAGAGAAGACGAGACTACGATAGTAATATTTGCCCAAGCAGCACTGCAACAAGCATCCACAAGATGAGGGGCCATCATGCTCATGGCAGCAAAGCATCTGCCAAAGAGGGGAGACCAAGGCGACGTCAGCAGCAAGGCATCCGCCAGAGTAGCAATGATGGCAAAGTATCCGTCAGAAGAGCGGTAGCAGCAAAGAATCTGCTACCAAAAACCAACGACTGTGGCAACACCAAGCAGCTGAACAGACCATTGCGAAGAGGAGTTGAAGCACACACAGGCCCTAGCAGCAAAGGAGCAGCTCCGGCGAGAGGAGCGGAAGATAATGTAGAGGCACGACCACATGAGTGCTTCAACGATGCCTTCACAAAGGAGAGTGACATCCGTGGATGCCACCATCATCGAAAAGAAGCACACGAATAGGACTTTCACCCCAGGGCTTGTCATAGTGTCACCATGGCATGCGCGATGAACAAAATCTTCAATGACACCTCCAAGAAGGTAGATGATGCTAACTACGCCATCATCGCTAGCCCAAAGCTGGTGGGTAGGGTTTTGACCTAGAATCCATTCGTGAACGGAGTTGGCGACCCCACGTAGAATAGGCCACTCTATAGCCCTATAGCTCCACCTCGGTGGTAGCACGAGCCTAGGCATGCGAGCACGGGCCTCAAGTCACCGTAGACGCCAAGTTGATGCCCACAGTAGGCCACCATAGGCTAGGCCTTGGCTATCTCCAGCCCAGCACATGCCCGTGGGGGCGTGGATCAAGGCTGTACGTAGACCGAGCATGCAGTCGGCACGGGCGCCGCCGCCATACAAGCCGTGGGCGTTATGCGGGGTGCAGACACGGCCGTGGCCACACCTCCGCCCAGCAGTGCCACTAGGAGTGAGGATCCACCATGCAGGCATAGCCTACCATGGGCGCGGCCACGGATGCCACAAAGGCCGAGCTGGCCATGGGAATGGGCGCCACCGCCACGCCTACAGAGGGGGCCACCACCGACCAAGGCGTAGAGGACGACGTCGAGACTTCCAACTTCCAAGTATCTGCTCCCCCCGCACGGATCCAATGCCACGCCTATAGAGGGGGCCACCATGGACTAGGGCGTAGGGGACGACGCTGGGACTTCCAACTTCTAGGGATCTGCTCCCCCGCTCGGATCTAGCCCCTAGGATCCCTGATCTGGCCAAAACACGGAGGAATCGAGGGATTTAGGGTTGAGGAGAGGGAGGAGGCAGCTATGAGAGAGGAGGGGAGGACGGGGAAAGAAGCCTTTTTAGCCCCCTCCCCTGGCCACTACCACCACAAATGTAGAGGCGCTATGGCGGCGGTGGCCGAGCTGGTGACACGGGGGAGAGCCGCTCGGGTGGTCGGGCAGGCACCCTCAGGTCACCTCCATGGGAGACGATGCAAGCAAGGGGATATTAATCCTCCCTTCATATTCCCTCTGTTAGGTTTTCTCTCTCTCACCTCTCGGATCACCTCTGGCTGTTAGTTAATCCAATCCTATACACGTTATGCATTTGCCATATCTATAATAGGTAGTGCATGTTTCCATTCATGTTTTAGCAAGCTGCATGTTTGTGAATGGTGTAGAGCCAGAACCGTGCTGCATTCAAGGTACGGCGAGCGAGTCCATCGCCACACTCCATAGGAAATGTTCTTGTGCATTAGGCAGGCATGATGCAGCATGAGTGGGCATGGCGGGGATCTCGAATCTCAGATCATGTAACACCGAGTAATAAAGGAAAGAAAGAAACCCAAAAAGGGCCACAACATTTGGTAGCGCATAACTGCGTTTAGGTGTTCCTCGTGTTCACATGTGTGAGCATGAGCGACATCATGACCGTGTCTACAGCAGTTACCAATCATCATCGAGCTGCAAGTCCGGCAGCCGATGACAACAAGTGGTATCGGAGCCATGTATGTTCTATAGCGGATCGATTAGTCCACCGAGATCGCCTGCGCTCAAGAAATTCAAGCCCAATCCAAGGAAATTGGTGGCGATGAAGATGGGCGATGGGCCATCATCGAGCATCGTGGCAAGCGACATTTAGGAGAGCTAGATCATGTGGCAGATGCTCACTCATACCAATTACTCTGAGTGGTCGATGTTGATGCAGTGCAATTTTGAAGCCATGGAGATTTGGGAGGTGATCGAGCCTGGCGGCAGCGGCGTGAAGCGATCACAGGACTGACAGGTGATGGGCGCACTCCTATGTTCCATGTGGAGGGAGATGTGGCAGACGCTGGTGATGGGGACGGGGTTCCCGATCTTCCATCAGGTTCAAGATAAACAATGATTTGGTCGGAGAGCGACACACTGATCCGGCTTCATATCACAAAGACCCGATCCCTGCAATCTTAGTACCATGTCTCCTCTAGTTATCAACCGTGTCACAATCTAGTTGACCTCACCAATAAGGCTAATCCCTGTTGTGAATCGAATAACACAAGCAAGAACAAGATAACACGCAACTCAAGTGAAGTGACGATTACAGATATATGATTAAGATCTCAAATGTGGGGTTTCACAAACCGATAACGACGACTGTTCAAAGGTAGGTTGATCTAAAGCAAAACCCCAAACCCTAAAGTAGGTGGTGACTACTGATTATATAGCCTAAGGGCATCAAAGGACCCCTCTTCACGTCCATAAGGTGTCCCAACACATTACAAGACCCAACGGCCCAAAAGACGGTGACGCAGCGCCCTGACAGATTCTGGACATCAACTTATTTCAATTATTTTTGTTTATTATGATGTAATTTTGATGTTGGACCAATTCCATTAGTTATCTTATCAAATTATCTTTCCATCCATATGTGGATCGTCGAAAACGGAGTCCGTATGCGACCTGGAGCCTCTAACTTGGCTTGGACGCTGCTCCTGGAGCCCAAGATGGACTCGAACTTGACTTGGATTGGGCCTCTAACTTGGCTTGGACGCCCTTGATTGCCTCCTAAGGTAGTGTCCAAGGAGGAGGACGTCATTGGGCATATCTTAGGTGTTCTCCATCTTCTTGGGGCATGCTCCAACTTGGGCCTGGGTCCCAAGTGTGATTAACAAGCCCGCGAGGATGTCGTAGCACCCGATAGAAATAGTGGCAGAATGTCGTGATGATTTGAAGACATTGATGTTGTGATATTGAGGTGGGACCAGATCTATTTGAAATCTTATCAAATAATCTTTCCATGAAGTGCTCATTGACCTCAATCGCACTCCGGATGGATGAGTTATGACCTTCTCAATGAAGCACTGTCGAGCCACCGATGAACTAAAAGTTCAACTTTGATGGACTTGCACTTTGAGAAACATTTATACCTATAAGCAAATAATGGCATGTACATGTGGAACCAAGTAAATTGTACCAAAAATTACTATGCAAATGTAGGAACAAGCTCACCCTATCACCAAAGGTCATATCCGAAGGTGTCATGTCCTCATCAGCTGGGGAGCAAGAAGACTATCAAGGAGACATGGGAGGTGGTGAAAAGCATGCACGTTGGTGCTGATCGCATGAAGGAGGCCAACGCCCAGCACCTGCTGAAGGAGTTCGAGAACATCTCCTTCAAGGACGGCAAGATGGTGGATGACTTTGCGATGCGCATCAGTTCCCTAGTGGAGAACCTGCGCACACTTGGGGAGAACATCGATGATTCCTGGGTGGTGAAGAAGATGTTGCGGGTGCTCCCACAATGCTACTCCCAGATTGCGATCTCGATCGAGACCGTACTCGATCTCAAGACCCTGATGGTGGAGGAACTGGTTGGCCATTTAAGGATGGTAGAGGACCGGCTTGATGTCGATTCCATCACCGAGAGGATGGGGCGGTTGATGCTATCGGAGGAGGAGTGCCTGTCAAATACTGCCATCGTCTTATCCCAGAATTGTCTTCGGCAAGTGGAGGTGAGAAGCAAGGCGGGTTCAACCCAGCCAAGCCAAAGGGCGGTGGGTGCAACAACAGGAAGGAGCCCTTCATCAAGCTAACGATGGAGGGCATGCTGAGGCACAAGGGAAGGTGCTGGAACTATGACATCTACGGCCACTGGAAGCAGGACTATAAGAGGCCCAAGAAGGAGCGTAAGGAGGAGGTGCATCATGTGCAGGCTAAGTCAAATCAGCCGACGCTCTTGCTGGCCACAATGAATACCGTGCACATTGAGGGGAGGCTGCACGACATCAAGACAAGTGGGGCACGCATGATAGATTAGGTCATGCATCTCAATGAGAAGAAGGTGTTCCCCACCGACCGCGATGACGGCGATGATGTATGGGTCCTCGACACGGGGGCCAACAATCACATGACATGGCGCTGTGAGGCACTCATATCACTTGACACGTCCGTACGTGGCACGGTGTGTTTCGGTGATGGGTCACTCATCGAGATCGAGGGCATTGGATCCGTGATGCTCTAGACCAAGACAAAGGGGCACAAGGTACTCACTGATGTCTATTTCATTCCTAAGTTGAAAAGCAATATTATGAGCCTAGGCCAACTGGAAGAAGGCGGCTGCAAGATCATGATTGAGGAGGGGTTTTGCAATGTGTTTGACGTCGAGTGCTCATTGATGGCTCGGGCACCCCATGTCAAGAATCACCTATACCCGCTGAAGATGCAGCTTGCTACTCCCGTCTGTCTGATGGCAAAGGTAGACAACCAAGCATGGCTGTGGCATGGCCATTATGGCCATCTGAATTTCTGGGTGCTCCATGAGCTCGGCATGAAATGAATGGTTGTAGGACTTCCACTGATTGATCGGATGGATGAATTCTATGATGGCTGCTCATTGGGCAAGTAGCATCGATAGCCGTTCCCATTGGTGGTGAACTGTCATGGTGAGAAGCCCCTAGATCTGTTCCACGCTGATCTGTGTGGCCAAATGCGCCCAAAGATTCCAGGGGGTAAGAGCTATTTTTTTGCTCATTGTTGATGATCATAGCTGATATATGTGGGTGGAACTACTAACAATGAAGGATGAGGCATTCAAGTGTTTCAAGCGCGTCAAGGCACTGGCGGAGGCAGAACATGGTGGTAGGCTTCATGTGTTCCGCAGTGATTGCGGTGGCGAGTTCAACTCCATCGAGTTTAAGGAGTACTACGATGAGCACTGCGTTAAGCACTACACCACCACGCTGTACACACCATAACAAAATAGTGTTGTGGAGCGTCGCAACTGCATTGTGCTGGAGATGGCGAGATGTCTACTAAAGAGCAAGAACGTGCCTAGAGAGTTCTGGGGAGAAGCAGTGTCCATGGTGGTGTACTTGCTGAACCGTGCCCCGATGAGGAGCCTCCAAGGAAAAACACCCTATGAAGCATGGCACAATAGGAAGCCCAAGGTACAACACTTGCGTACATTTGGTTGTGTTTCCCATGTCAAGAGAGTAGGCCCTGGCATTTCCAAGCTATCAGACAGATCAATAGCAATGGTATTCATAGGCTATGAAACAGGAACAAAGGGCTATAGATTGTATGATTGTGTAGCCAGGAAACCCCACATATCCCGAGATGTTATCTTTGAAGAAAGTAGAGCTTGGATGTGGAATGAAGAAGCTCCAACTAAACCTGTTGTTCCTACATTTGAAGTGGAGTATTACACTATTGTCAGAAAGGGAACAGTAACTGGCAGTTAGAATCCAGGAGCAGTGATTGAAGATTCAGTAGATTCGTTTGCTCCCGATCAAGGATCACTTTTCCCAAGTCAGTGGTCAATCAACACAGATTCAGGTGCTACACCAACTCAATCAACACCTATAGGGAGTCCTTCTACACAAGCATTTGAGTTTGCAATGCCACCAACTGGAGAATCAGTGAACTCAGAAGGGGTGCCAATGAGATTCAGAAGCATGGAAAATATAAATGACACCACTAAAGAAGTTACTGACTTTGAGTATAGTGGCTTATGTTTTCGTGCAGCAGAAGAACCAAGCAATGTTGATGATGCTTTGAATGAAAAGTGTTGGAGGGAGGCAATGTTAACTGAAATGCAGTCAATTCAGTCCAACAAAACTTGTGAGATAGCACTTCTACCTATAGGTCACCAGTCCATAGGCCTAAAGTGGGTTTTAAGGTGAAGAAAGATCCAGAGGGCAAAGTGATCAAGCATAAGGCCAGACTAGTAGCTAAAGGCTACACTCAGTGTGAGGGGGTGGATTTGGAAGACGTATTTGCACCAGTGGCTAGAATTGAAATAGTGAGGATGTTGTTGGCACTGGCAGCAAGAAATGGTTGGAAGGTGAATCATATGGATGTTAAATCAGCGTTCTTGAATGGAGACTTGGTTAAGGAGGTTTATGTCTAGCAACCTCCTGGCTTTGTTGTGGAGAAGGGTGAAAGGATCAAGATGCCCAAGAGGGGGGTGAATTGGGCTAATTCTAAATTTCTTGCAATAATTAAGCCCTCCACTTAGCCCATTTCACCCCCTTGTGCCTAAAAGTGTTTCTATTGTTCTATCACACAAAAGTTTTGCACCCTAGGTTCCAATCCTACACTAGCATGGCCATTCTAAGAATGTAAAGACATGAATTGAATTATTCAAATGTAAATGCTTAAAGTAAAGAGAGGGAGAGGAACACGGTGATGTTTTTTCGAGGTATCAGAGAGTCACCACTCCCCACTAGTCCTTGTTGGAGCACCCGCGCAAGGGTGTAGCTCTCCTTGATCTGCGCAAGGATTAATTGCTCTCTATGGGCTGATTCTTCGACACTATGTCATGGTGAATCACCCACAACCGATCACACCATGACTTGGGTCATCCACAAGCTCCGCCAGATGATCACCAAGCTTCCAATAACCACCGAGCCATTTAGGCGATGGCGATCACCAAGAGTAGCAAGCACAAACTCTCACTTGACCAAGATAAGCCTAATGAGAAAGGTGGATGCACACTTGCTACTCCCTATGCACTAATGAGGTCCTTAATCTTGGATTCTCAAATCTCAATCACCCCACTAGGCTCTTGCTCTCCCTTGCACTCCAAAGTGTTTCCTCAATCGAACAAATGGGTAAGAGAGCTAAGTTGGATGAGTGGGAGAAGTATTTATACTCCCACAATCAAAACATAATCGTTGGGGTCCAAGTAAACATAATACAAGGTGACCGGACGTGTAGGTCCATGTGACTAGACGTGTAGGTCAGTAGCCAACAGCTACAATTACGTCAGCACAAAAGTCAACCGTTAGAGTGACCTGACCTTGCAGAGCGTCTGGTCCAACTTGACATGACGCGTCCAGTCTAGAAAGACCCTCTCCGGACCCTTTCTGTAACCGACCGAACTCACATACCCCTGCATCCGGTCCTAGGTTGGTCCTGTGTCCGATCCTTCATCAACATGGGACCCTACTGCTATAGTGCAGGTAGCAGTGGGTCTGGCCCTAACCAGCAGCCAGCGTCCGATCGTTGCTTAGCCCTCTGTTGCGAAACTTCCTACTGACCGGACGCTACACTTCAGCATCCGATCCTTCTTCTTCAGTGTCCGGTCAACAAATCAACACTCCATTCACTTTCAAATCGAGAACCTTTGTGAATGAGTTTCATTCCAATCAATCTTTGGGCTGTACCTGAGCTACCTAGTGCTAAGTTTGATAAATGTGCACCACACCTAACACATTAGACTCACCAAGGTGAAGCTACTAGTTCATACCCCCCTTAATAGTACGGCCAAAGGAAAAACAAAGTCCTAAACTACTCTAAGTGTCTCTCCAACAACAAATGACACTTAGAACAAGTCTGTCCTTAACATTGTCGTCCATCCTTTGAAAACCGAAATGATTTCCATCAATAGGGGCATGAAAACCATTGATTGCCCAAACAATCGCCATTATCGTGACCTAACTCCAATTGCCTCTACAAAACACACGTTAGTCACAATAATCTTGTGTCATCATTAATCACCGAAACCCAACAAGGGGCCTAGATGCTTTCAAAGGGAAGTGGAAAGGTGCTCAGACTGAAGAAAGCTTTGTATGGGCTGCGTCAGGCACCCATGGCATGGAATGCAAGGCTAGACAAGGAGCTGTTGAAACTTGGTTTTGTCATAAACCCACTTGAGCATGCTGTGTACAAACGTATAGAGAGTAAAGATTTTTTGCTAGTGGGTGTGTATGTAGATGATCTAATTATCACAGGGACAAGTCAAGACCGTATTGATGTATTCAAGAAGCAAATGATGAAGAGTTTCAGTATGAGTGACCTTGGTTTGCTATCCTACTACTTGGGTATTCAGGTGGATCAGAAGGAAGGACTAACTACTCTCTGTTAGAGTTCCTATACTCTGAAAATTCTTGAGCAGGCCGATATGAAAGGATGTAATCCTTGCCATGTTCCCATGGAGAACAAGTTGAAGTTGAGCAAGAATGACAAATCGCCTCCAGTAGACGCAACAAAGTATAGGAGTGTGATTGGGAGTTTGAGATACTTGGTGAACACAAGACCAGACATTGCTTACTCTGTTGGAATTGTGAGTAGGTACATGGAGACACCAAGAGCAAGTTACTGGGCTGTAGTAAAGCAGATACTGAGGTATCTTGCTGGAACTGTGAACTATGGTTGCAGGTATATGAGATCAGGAACTACTAAACCCAAGCTTCTAGGTTTTAGTGATAGTGATTTGGCTGGTGACGTAAATGACAGGAAGAGCACAGGTGGCTCGATGTTTTTCATGGGCATGAATTTGGTCACATGGGTGTCATAGAAACAAAGAGTGGTTGCTCTATCATCGTGTGAGGCTGAGTATATTGCAAGTGCAAATGTAGCTTGTCAAGGAATTTGGCTTAGCCGATTGTTGGGAGAGCTACTCAGTATTCAAGCTCTAAAGGTCAGTCTCCTAGTTGACAACAAGTCTGTCATAGCTTTGAGCAAGAATCCAATTCATCATATGGATGTTAAATCGGCGTTCTTGAATGGAGACTTGGTTAAGGAGGTTTTTGTCCAGCAACCTCCTGGCTTTGTTGTGGAGAAGGGTGAAAGGATCAAGATGCCCAAGAGGGGGGGTGAATTGGGCTAATTCTAAATTTCTTGCAATAATTAAGCCCTACACTTAGCCCATTTCACCTCCTTATGCCTAAAAGTGTTTCTATTGTTCTATCACACAAAAGTTTTGCACCCTAGGTTCCAATCCTACACTAGCATGGCCATTCTAAGAATGTAAAGACATAAATTGAATTATTCAAATGTAAATGCTTAAAGTAAAGAGAGGGAGAGGAACACGGTGATGTTTTTTTGAGGTATCAGAGAGTCGCCATTCCCCACTAGTCCTCGTTGGAGCACCCACGTAAGGGTGTAGCTCCCCCTTGATCTGCGCAAGGATCAAGTGCTCTCTATGGGCTGATTCTTCGACACTATGTCGTGGTGAATCGCCCACAACTGCTCACACCATGACTTGGGTCATCCACAAGCTCCGCCATATGATCATCAAGCTTCCAATCACCACCGAGCCATCTAGGCGATGGTGATCACTAATAGTAGTAAGCACAAACTCTCACTTGACCAAGACAAGCCTAATAAGAAAGGTGGATTCACACTTGCTACTCCCTATGCACTAATGAGGTCCTTAATCTTGGATTCTCAAATCTCAATCACCCCACTAGGCTCTTGCTCTCCCTTGCACTCCAAAGTGTTTCCTCAGCTGAACAAATGGGCAATAGAGCTAAGTTGGACGAGTGGGAGAAGTATTTATACTCCCCCAGTCAAAACCTAACCGTTGGGGGTCCAACTTAGCATAATACAAGGTGACCAGAAGTGTAGGTCCACGTGACCGGACGCGCAGGTCAGTAGCCAATGGCTACAATTACATCAGCGCAAACAATCAACCGTTAGAGTAACCTAACCCTGCAGAGCGTTCGGTCCAACCTGACAGTACACATCTGGTCTAGAAAAACCTTTTCTAGACCCTTTTTGTAACCGATCGAACTCGCATACCCCTACGTCCGGTCCTAGGCTGGTCCTGCGTCCGATCCTTCATCAACATGGGACCCTGCTGCTATAGTTGGAGGTAGCAGCGGGTCTGGTCCTAACCAGTAGCCAGCATAGGATCATTGTTTAGCCCTCTGCTGCGCAATTCCCTACTGACCGAACGCTACACTTTAGCGTTCGGTCCTCCTTCTTCAGTGTCCGATCAACAAATCAACACTCCATTCACTTCCAAATCAAGAACCTTTGTGAATGAGTTTGATTCCAATCAATCTTTGGGCTATACCTGAGCTACCTAGTGCTAAGTTTGATAAGTGTGCACCACACCTAACACATTAGACTCACCTGGGTCAAGCTACTAGTTCATACCCCCTTAATAGTATGACCAAAGGAAAAACAATGTCTTAAACTACTCTAAGTGTCTCTCCAACACCAAATGACACTTAGAACTAGTCCGTCCTTAACCTTGTCGTCCATCCTTTGAAAACCAAAATTATTTCCATCGATAGGGGCATGAAAACCATTGATTGCCTAAACAATTGCCATTATCGTGACTGAAAGGTCCTAATGGCTAGAGGGGTGGTGAATAGCCTATTAAAAATTTCTACAACAACACTTAGCAAACCGGTTAGACAAATATGAGGCGAAGCGAGTGTTGCGCTAGCCTACTAAAAATGCAAGCCACCTACCACAATTCTAGTTTCTATAGTCTCTATCTGTACAATGGCTATCTCACTACACTAAGTTAGTGTGCTCTCAAAGGTTAACTAAAGAGCCACACTAACCAAACTAACAAGCTCTCACGACTAGCTACACTAAAGAGCTTGACAACTAGTTTGTGGTAATGTAAAGAGAGAGAGCAAGATGGTTATACCGCCGAGTCAAGGAATGAACCAATCAATCACAAGAATGAATACCAACGAAGACCAATCACCTCAGATTCAAATGATGACACAATGATTTTTTACCGAGGTTCACTTGGTTGCCAACAAGCTAGTCCTCGTTGTGGCGATTCACTCACTTGGAGGTTCATGCGCTAATTGGCATCACACGCCAAACCCTCAATAGGGTGCCGCACAACCAACACAAGATGAGAATCACACAAGCCATGAGCAATCCATTAGAGTACCTTTTGGCTCTCCGTCGGGGAAAGGTCAAGAACCCCTCACAATCACCACGATCGGAGCCAGAGATAAGCACCTTCCTCCGCTCAATGATCCTCGCTGCTCCAAGCCATCTAGGTGGCAGCAACCACCAAGAGTAACAAGCAAATCCCACAGCGAAACACGAACACCAAGTGCCTCTAGATGTAATCACTCAAGCAATGCACTTGGATTCTCTCCCAATCTCACAAAGATGATGAATCAATGATGGAGATGAGTGGGAGGACTTTGGCTAAGCTCACAAGGTTGCTATATCAATGCAAATGGCCAAGATAGTGAGCTTGAGCCGGCCACGGGGCTTAAATAGAGGCCCCTTGAAATAGAGCCATTGACATCATTATTAGTTAACTCAGCCAGTTTGCATTACCTGTGGAAAATCTATTAACTGCCTTTGCTATCAATCAATCTACGCCCATAAATCTAGCAGATCCAACAAAACAAAATGGAATTCAAATATACTTGTGTGAGTTAATAATAGTCAAATGTCTAAATATATATCACATCATTGATATTTCAGCCGTTGAATGCCAAGGAAATGATAACAAGTACTCCCAAAAAATAAAATAACGTGTGGATCATGACTCATAATTTCTATGTTGATTTCAATTAGTTGCATATCTCGCACAATGATGAAACTTATAATAACTATTATTAAGTCCAATCCAAACAAAGGAGAGAAATCATTATTAGTTAACTGAGCCAGTTTGCATTACCTATGGAAAATCTATTAACTGCATAGCTATGTATCAATCTATTCCCATAAATCTCGCAGATCCAACAAAACAAAATGAAATCGAGATATGCATGAAGCTTAACAGCGAGTTGGAAAATCCACAGCAGAATTCACCTTCCAAGCGAGGAGCAAGAGGAAGGTCTCTAGGCCCCAGGCATTGCGGTCGACGTAGTCGCTGTTGAAGACAAAGATGCGGTCCTTGGATGACCAGACGTGTCGGTCGTGCTGATCGGACGTAGGCCCCAATGTCTGGTCATGGATCTTCGTCCATGTGTCCCCTAGATTCAACGTTAGTCGCCTGATCCCAACAGTCGATTCAGACACCCGTGCGGTTAAGTTGCGACCGGATGTGTCATCCTAAAAACCAGAGGCGCTGGTGCCAAGATGGCTCATGCACGCGCCACTGCCACGCCGAGACCGGACACATTGCTCCCCACGATGACCTAGCGTCAAGTTGTTTCCAGTAAGCATCCAGAGAAGAAAAACGGCGACCGAACGTGTCCATTCATAGGCGATCGGATGCCGCTCCGAGTCCGGTCCTCTCTGGCTTGCGAAGATGCACACGTCAGCATACGTCATCCCCTGACCAGACGTAGGCCCTAGGCGTTCGTTCACTTTTTGCCTTGGTGTCCGGTCTCACACCAAGACCGCGCCCTTCACTCCAGTACTGATTGGACACAGGGAGGGCGAGTCTGATCATCTCAAATACCGAGTCCGGTCAGTGTTTTGAGTGAAAAACAACTCCTCCACTTCACCAACTTCTCCACCCTTGCTCAAATGTGCCAACCACCAAGTGTATTACCTTGTGCACTGTGTTAGCATATTTTCACAAATATTTTCAAGGGTGTTAGCACTCCACTAGATCCTAAATGCATATGTAATGAGTTAGAGCATCTAGTTGTACTTTGATAACCGCATTTCGATATGAGTTTCACCCCTCTTAATAGTACAGCTATCGATCCTAAATTTGATCACACTCACAAAGTGTCTCGATTACCAAACCAAAAAGCTCCTATGGAAATCACCTTTGCCTTGAGATTTTTGTTTTTCTCTTTCTTCTTTTCCAAGTCCAAGCACTTGATCATCACCATGGTCACACCATCATCATGATCTTCACCATTGCTCCACCACTTGGAATAGTGCCACCTATCTCATAATCACTTAGATAAACTAGGTTAGCACTTAGGGTTTCATCAATTCACCAAAACCAAACTAGAGATTTCAATGACCTAACTCAAATTGTCTCTACAAAACACACGTTAGTCACAATAATCTTGTGTCGTCATTAATCATCGAAACCCAACTTGGGGCCTAGATGCTTTCAATCTCCCCCTTTTTGGTGATTGATGACAACACAACCTCGAGTATGTGTATAAGAGATGGGTGAGGTTTTCAACATGCTTGGTTCATATAAACAATTGACAATAAGAACAAATGGGTTAGGCATGCTTATATGAACCAAGCCAACATAAGTACTCAAAAGAATATGAATGAAGCATGAGTACACAATTTAAGGCTCATTTGGATCAGAGTAAAATGTGGAAGCATAGCAAATGAGCATAACCAAGTGACATGATATATATAAAACAAAGTAGACAGCACACATGTCACATAAGTCTCACAATCACACATATAACACATATATCACAATGCATGAAAGTAAATGTGAATGCATGAGGTATCACACACAAAAGAATGAGTCCATCTCACACGCTCCCGCTAAGTCTAACATACTCACTCGCTCTCCCCCTTTGGTGTCAAGCACCAAAACCTAAGGGTCAAACGGTGGGTAGGAGCAGACGAATCGGGCGCTGAGGTATGGTCAGAGATCTAAAACTGAGCTGCATCATCCTTGGACCCTAAACTCTAAGCGGTCAAACCCTCTGGAGCGGACTCAAGTGGACCCTGTGTCACTGGAAGTGTGGGTGAAGCAGTCTGGGTCTACTCGGTGGTCTCGGTAACTGGGTCGGCTAGCTGAGAAGTAGAAGCTAAGACTATAGCCTGACCCTATGGCTCTAAAGCTGTCTTTGTACGAAGTGGAGCCACAAATGCCTCTATCTCTGTCGCTGAAGCCCCAAGTGTAGGAGTGACTATCGGAGGCAGATCTAACAAAGCAACAGAGGATGAGAGAGTCTCAGCCATCTCGGTGACTGGAGCTACTGTGGTAGGAGCAAGGACTCAGAAATCTAGAGGTGTAGGCTATCCTGTGAGCTCACTAAAAGTAGCACCCAAACTCTTTGACACTAGAGTGTTTGTCACTAACACAGACTCAAATCGAGTGGGAGTGAAGCCTATAACTATAGGAGTGAAGCACTGAGCCTATTCTATCCCTAGTGAGGCAAACCACTGAGAGACCTGCTTGGTAGGCTAGGCAAACTATGCAGCTATCTGTCCCTAACTCTGAAGCCCACTTGGCTATATAGCTAGAGTCACTGGGGTAGTAGTCACTGCCAAAACAAGCTACAATGGGGGCTAGAAAGGAGCAACTCCTGTAGCAGTGAGAACGTGCTGCATGAACCCAAGAAGTTGCTGCTGAACTGCCTACTACTGCTGCTGCTGGAACTAATCCTGACGTGCCTGCATCTGAGCAATAGTAGCTACAGTCTCCTATGCCTGACGAGCCTGGTCCTACCGCATGCACTCAAGTATTGCTAGTAAAGCTAGGTCTATCTATGGCGGCTATGGTGGAGCTGAGCTAGAGCTACCGGCCTCTCTGTCGTGAGCTTATGGAGCCATGTGTCAAATCAGTTGGTAGTCCTCATCTGAGCTATTAGTCGGGTCGTCCTCGACCTTGTCGCCCTACTGTGCCTCTAGCTGCTCAAGCTCTATCTCTAGAATAGCCTTGATGGCCTCATCCTACTCAGCTATAGCCTCTAGCACCTCTAGTCTATGGCACTGCTGCTAGGTGATCTCCCATGACTGTGATGCAAGAGCTGGCTCATGTCATACTTGGGAAACTCTGTAGTAGCACCACTCCACTCAGCCACTATCTCTGGGGACATATGTGAAACTACCTTCCAAATAATGAAGGTAATCCAATGAGCATATGGCAACTGACGATGGCCCTTGAAGCCCTCTGCTAAGGTGTCCTCCATCTCTAAGGGCATCACATCCCAAATATCAAACACAGTCTAAGGGATCAAGTGGTGGACTAACCAAAGCTAAATACTTGTCAATCCCTCACAGTAGCCACCCCTTGGGAGCAAGGTCCTCCTCATGACTGAGTCTAGGAAACGAGCTGTAGGTGTAAGGTCACGCGGTGTGTGGCTCGATCCCTCTCCAAATAGCTTAGTGAAGCAAGCTCTCACTATGTCTATAGGTGGTACCCGTTTGCCGTGAGGGCATCTCGGTGGCTCTATCTCTCCATAGCAGATCTCATGAATCCGAGTACAAGACTCCAGAATCCTTAGTATCTCTCTAGCCCTTGAGCTCTATAGCCTATAGTCATGTCTTCTAAAAGCAAAGTGAATGTACCTATGCCCTGGGTCAATCCACAAAGAAGCATAGAACTATCTGACCCATGATGAAACATAACGACCAGTCTGCCCTAAGAGATCTGCCAGACCTGGCAGGTAGGTGAGGTGGGGATGGATCTGCTCTCCTACAACTACAACTATGGCCTCTAAGGAGCACACTCTATGATACCTGAATGCCACACCACTATTGAGGTAGGCATTGTAGAAGTCCTCCTGCAACACTGTGTAGAAGTTTTCTGAAGCTCGCTCATACCGCCTCGATGGAAACCACTGCTCAAACTCCACAAGACAGAGCTGCTGCACCTACCTAGCTATGGCTGCCCTCAAGTCCAAGTGTACCACAAGCGGTGGACCCTATGGTCTAGGAGGTGGATGAGAGCCACATCTTTGTCACTACTAGAAATATCCATTTCTATGACGAAAATCTTAATGATGAATCTGAAATCATCGTAGAAGATCGCTTTTTATGATGAAAATTTTGGTTTCATCATAGATCATCGGTGATAATCCAGCAACCCTCCCTTTCTATGATGAAATTAGGCATCATCACAAAAACCATCATAGAAGAGCATAGGGTTTCGTCATAGATCACTCGCGTGACTCATCTGTGATGATCTCCTTTAAAACTGTGATGAACAGGGCTTTGTCATTGAACTAATTACACATCTGTGATGAACAATATTCGTTCTGTAACGAATGGCTTCATCATAGATCTCTACATGGTACTTTCTCCATCTGACGTGTACCTGTGTGACCTGTAGTTACTCATCCTTGACGCTTGCAATTCGTCATAAAAGTCTCCGCTCGATCATATCTCCACACGACGTGTACCTATGGGACCCTTCTCCATCTGACGTGTACCTATGGGACCTACAGTTACCCATCTGTGATGCTTGCAATTCATCATAAAAGTCTCCGCTTGGTCCTTTCTCCGTCCGACGTGTACCTAAGGGACCCTTCAGCATCCGACCTGTGGGACCCGGCGGCTTACATGTCACATATACCTATGGGACCGTTCTCCATCTCCATCTGACCTGTGGGACTCGACGGCTTATGTGTCACGTGTACCTATGGGACCATCCGACCTATGGGACCTAATGGCTCACGTGTCACGTGTACCTGTGGGACCTTTCTCCATCTCCATCCGACCTGTGGGACCCGACGACTTGTGTCACTTGTTGCTGCCAAGGTTTAATAAATTCTTAACTCAAAAAAACCATGAGACCTAGGAGTCGAACCCGGTACCTAGATCAAGGAATAGACTATCTTCACCACTACGCTAGATGCCTGGTTGTGTTGACATGTATTTAGAGTCCAAATAGTAGTATATGTTCTCTGTGTGGATAGGTTGACTTCTATATTAGATGTATCCCCTGCAAGTGGAAACAAATCTATGCCCATTGGACTTGCGGTGGCGGTGATGGCGGTGGATCCCCAGTGTGCAATGGTGGCTCAGGCATCCTTTTGGAGGCTAGGCGGTGGGTCTTCCCGGTGGAGCGCGCAGCATTGGCGTCCATGTCCGTCGTGTGCCATGACAGAGGCGACAGATCTGATCCACATGTCTCCTTTCTCGCCTTTTCCTATTTGCTTCACTGTTTTGGTCCTTGCTTGAACATGAGGTATACAAGAAACATTGTAGCATTGTAGATCTGGTCAGGCCAATGCTGATGAAATGAACTAGGAGGTGGCACTGGTTGGTTTTCTGCATATGTTCAGTGTTCTTACTATAAATGCATGTGTGCAACTAGGCCTATTAATTGTCAAGTGCTTGCTTGATTATACCTATCTGTCTAGGCAAACATATAGGCCCTTTGCTTCTGCCTTAAACTAATTTTTCTATCCAGTGCTTGCTTGATTCTACATTTCTGTTTCGTATGCTCCAGTGCCACTAGTGAGTCCTTATGGTATTTTGAACTTGTAACATATCTGAGGCCACATTTCTATGCCAATGATGTCTACATGGCTGTTGGATGTATTAGGATGCAGCTCATATGTCTGCTTTCTGTGTCTTCCCATGGCCAGATGATGATAGCCATGCCGAAGAGGAGCCCTCTGAGCAAACTCTCATCTTCACCCACCCGCAGAACAATGAAAGTTGCCTAGGTTAGTATTACCTTACAGATGTCTATCAATCAATTCGCACTAGCTATTTGATATCCATGTTACTTGTCTAACAATCTAAATGTATGAAAACTTTATAGTACCATTGCCAAGAAGTGCGAGGAAGTTGAGGCCTCGAACTTGTGGAATTTTGCTTGACAAAATTAGCAAATCAATGGGAGGATTGAGGATGCCCATCTCTGTTGCTGAGGGGAACAGAAGGCCACATGATCTAGTGCAAGCTGCCAAGTTTGCCTCAGAGCCAGGTGTACTAGTCAGGCATCAAATACCAATTTTGATGCATTGGAAACATTACAAGAGCCCTCCGGTGTCGTCCATTACAGGAATTTTGTGGATAGGCTAACTGTATCTATGGGTATCCTCTCTTGACATTCAACTCTGCTTTGAGCAACTTTAACGGATTTACTTTTCATTCACACTACTGTGTGCAGTCAGGGCTAGACATTGACAGGGCTCGCCCACCAACACAAGAAGCTTACTAGAATGTATTGCGGTCTGGGGTATGAAAGGCCTGCTACAGGTTGAAGCAAACCTACTTCAATGGCGTCCCTGCTGATCAGATCCCTACGACCTCTTCTATCCCATCCATGACCAATGCACGGTGGTGTGAACTTGTCGAGATTTGGTCTAGTGCTAAGAACAAGGTGTGTGTGAACCCTGAAAGCATCTAGGCCCCTAGTTGGGTTTTGGTGATTAATGATGACATGAGATTACTATGACTAACATGTGTTTTATAGAGGCAATTTGAGTTAGGTCATAGTAATGGAAATTGATTGGGCAATCATGGTTGTCATGCAACTATCGATGGAAATCATTTTGGTTTTTAAAGGATGGACGACAAGGTTAAGGACGGCTAGTTCTAAGTGCATTCACGTTTACTTTCATGCATTGAATTATATACATGTGATGGTGAGACTTATGTGACATGTGTGCTCTCTACATTGATATATATATATATGTGTCATGTCACTTGATTATGCTCATTTGCTTTGCTTCCGCGTTTTACTCCGATTCATATCAGCTTTACTTCATGTACTCATGCTTAATTCATATCTTTTGAGTACACCATGTTGGCTTGGGTCATATAAGCATGTCTAACCCCCTTGTTCTTATTGTCAAAAGCTTATATGAACCAAGCATGTTAAAAACCTCACTCATCTCTGTTACATACTCGAGGTTGTGTTGTCATCAATCACCAAAAAGGGGGAGATTGAAAGCATCTAGGCCCTTAGTTGGGTTTCGGTGATTAATGACAACATGAGATTACTATGACTAACGTGTCTTTTGCATAGCCAATTTGAGTTAGGTCATGGTAATAGAGATTGATTGGGCAATCATGGTTGTCATGCCCCTGTTGTTGGAAATTGTTTTGGTTTTGAAAGGATGGACGACAAGGTTAAGGACGGCTAGTTCTAAGTGTCATTAGGAGTTGAAGAGACACTTAGAGTAGTTTAGGACTTTGTTTTTCCTTTGACCGTACTATGAAGGGGGGGTATGGACTAGTAGATTGACCTAGGTGAGTCTAGTGGGTTAGGTATGGTGCACACTTGTCAAACCTAGCACTAGGTAGCTGAGGAATAGCCCTAAGATCAATTGGAGTCAACTTCATTCACATAGGATTTTGAGTTGGAAGTGAATGGAGGGTCAAATGGCTGACCAGACGCTGGTCTAGCTGTGACCAGACGCTGGAGGGTGAGTCCGGTCAGTTTATTTGATCAACTACAGTCATCTGGTACTGACCGGACGCTGAGTGGAGAAGCACCGGCCGGTGGGGTGCCTGTGTCCGGTCTACTCCAGAGAGGTTCTAGAGAGGCTTTTTCTTGACCGGACGCGTCCGGTGGGTGCTGACCAAACGCTGGTCAGAGTCCGGTCAGAGGTTAATGACTCTCTCTGACACAGTGGTAGGTACAACTGACCGGAGCATTTGGTCACCCTGACCGGAGCGTCTGGTCAGCCCGCAGAGTGATGACTCAGCCTCCAAACGTTATGTTTTGAATGAGGGGGTATAAATACTTACTCCACTCGTCTATGGGGGCTCTTCCCCATTTGTTCAACTGAGAAACACATTTGGAGTGCAAGGGAGAGCAAGAGCCTACTGGGTGATTGAGATTTGATAATCTAAGATTAAGAACCTCATTAGTGCATAGGGAGTAGCAAGTGTGCATCCACCTTTCTCATTAGGCTTGTCTTGGTCAAGTGAGAGTTTGTGCTTGTTACTCTTGATGATCGCCATCACCTAGATGGCTCGATGGTGATTGGGAGCTTGATGATCATCCGGCGGAGCTTGTGGACGACCCAAGTCATGTTGTGAGCGGTTGTGCGCGATTCACCATGATGGAGTGTCAAAGAATCAGCCCATAGAGAGACTTGATCCTTGCGTGGATCAAGGGGGAGCTACACCCTTGCACGGGTGCTCCAACGAGGACTAGTGGGGAGTGGCGACTCTCCGATACCTTAGGAAAACATTGACGTGTTCCTTTCCCTCTCTTTATTTTGAGCATTTATATTTGAGCAATTCATTGCATGTCTTTACATTTCTAGAATTGTCATGCTAGAGTAGGATTGGAACCTAGGGTGCAAAACTTTTATGCGGGAGAACAATAGAAACACATTCTAGTCACAAGGGGTGAAATGGGCTAAGTGTAGGACTTAATTATTGCAAAAATTTAGAATTAGCCCAATTCACCCCCCTCTTAGGCATCTTGATCCTTTCAATTGATATCAGAGCCTCATGCTCCCTAAATTAGGCTTAACCGCCTAGTGCAAGTTGTCCCACGGGGATGGACCTCCTCCTATCTTTGAGGGAGATGATTTTCCTTATTGGAAAATTTGCATGGAGGCATACCTAGAGGCTTTAGATGTTGGAGTTCTTAGAGCTGCCTCACAAGGCTTCCCAAAACCTAAGGATCCCACCAACCTTCAAGGCGATGAGGTTAACTATGAGAAGTGGAATGCAAAGGTTAGAAACACCCTCTTTAGAGGCCTTTGCAAGGATGTCTTTAACTGTGTGTAGAACCACAAAGACACTCATGCACTATGGTCGGACATTTGTGCGCTCCATGAGGGAACCAAGAGTGAGCATGAGGAAGGCTATCACCTTGTGATGAAAAAGCTTAATTCATTTGAGATGCTTCCTAGAGAAAGTGCCAATGAGATGTATTCACGCTTGAATGTTCTTGTAGAGGAAGTCAATGGGCTTGGACTCACACAAATGAAACCATATGATGTTGTGAGAAAGATCTTGAGTGTCCTCCCCATTGATAAATATGGGCATATTGTGATGGTGCTTCATCAAGGTGATCTTTCCACCGCTACACCAGCTCAAATATTGGGGAAGATCAATGCACATGAGATGTACATGCACATCACTCCACAAGATGGCTCTTCTTCCACCAAGAAAGATTTGGCATTCAAGGCTAGCCAAGAGAAGAGGGGCAAAGCAAGAGTTGATCATGATAGCTCAAGTGATGATGAGATTGATGATGCAAGTCTTGCTCTCATGGTGAGAAGAACCACCAAGATGCTCAAGAAGCTAAACAAGAATGGTGTCAAGTTTGATGGCAAGAAGAAGAAATTCTTCACTAGTAATAGAAGGAAGCCCATCTCTGAAATGGATTGCTATAATTGTGGAGAACTTGGTCATCTAGCTCATCAATGCCCCAAACCCAAGAAAGACAAGTACAAGAAGAAGTATAAAGGCAAGAAAGATGACTCAAGTGATGAAGATGATGATGAGAAGAAGAAGAATGGCAAGGCATACATTGTTGGTGATTGGCTCACGGACATTGAATCATCAAGTGGCTCATCTGATGATGAAAGTGAGAATGAGAAGGAGAAGATGGCCGCTCTTGTGATTGATTCTTCACTATTTTCACCGACACCGCCACCATCATCCTCTACACACCTATGCGTTATGGCCAAGGGTGAACAAAAGGTACAAAATGATGATGATAGTAGTGGTGATGATAATGCTAGCAATGATGAGAGTGGTAGTGATAGTGATGAAGAATTTGAATTACCTTCTTATGATGATCTTGTCAAGTTGCTAAACCAATACACTAAAATCATTAGAAAGACAAGAGCTAAAAATGAAAAGCTAGAACTTGAGAAGGACTCACTCTTAGCAAAGTATGACATAGCCAAAAAGCTAGTGTTGAGCTTAGAGAAGAAAATAAAATTGTGTCATCCAAACTCAAGGAGCTCAAAACCTCTAAAAAGGAGCTTAGAGAAAAACATGATAAACTTGAGGGGATACATAATGAGCTCACCAATAGTCACAATTTGCTAAAAGAAGAGTACACCAATCTCAAGATTAATCATGACAATCTTGTTCTTTCTCATGAGTTATTATTCAATGAGCCACATGATGCTACTAACAATGTTGTTAAGATTGATATAGCTACATCATGTGATGACTTGATTGTTGAGAGCATTGAGCAATGTTCTAGTAGCAAAGGCAAGAAAGTGGTTGAGTCCAACAACTATGATGATTATGTCAAGCTCAAGAATGAAAATGAAAAGCTCAAGAAAGATCTTAAAAAGCTATCAACCACCAACATAATTGTGATAGAGAATCTTGACAATGATTATGATATAGCTCTTGAGAATGAGATGCTTAAAGAAGAGAACAAGAGACTAAAGATGGAGAAAAATCATGATAAACTTAGAGAAGAAAACAAGAAGCTCAAGTTGGAGAAAGATCATCTTAAGACCAGTTTGAGCAAGTTCACAAGAGGCTAATATTTCCTAAGTGAGCTACTCATGAACATCGTGATGAAGATTGATAGAAGTGGTATTGGGTACTTGGCAAATCAAGAGAAAAAAGCTCAAGCTCAACATCAACAACAATACAAGTCAAAGCCTAAGCCAAAGAGATGTTTTGAGTGTGGACAAGAAGGTCACTTTGCTCATGACTGTCAAACTCCACCACCACAACCCTTGCCCAAGCATGCTAGACCCGTTGCCTTCAATGCTCACTACATGCTTAGAAAGGATTCTAATGGAAAAATGAAAGTCATGTTCTTAGGTCCACACAACAAGAGTAGGCCTAAGCAAATTTGGGTTGCAAAGTCACTAGTTGAGAAAGTCAAGGGCCCTCATCAAGTTTGGGTCCCTAAACAACAAGCTTAATCTCTTGTGTGTAGGTGAACTACAAGACCGGTGGAAGTCATTGGGTTATTGATAGTGCTTGCACTCAACATATGACCGGTGATCCTCGTATGTTCACCTCACTAGATGAAGAAGTAGATGGTCAAGAAAGGATTATATCCGATGATAATTCAAAGAGCAAAGTTCAAGGATTGGGCAAAGTTGCAATATCAAATGTGCTATATGTTGCTTTATTGAGTTTCAACTTGCTATCCATTGGTCAATTGTGTGATCTTGGGTTTCAATGTTTGTTTACCGAGAATGAAGTGGTTGTGTCAAAGAAAGATGATGATCAAGTTATATTCAAGGGTTTTAGATACAACAACCTATATCTAGTGTATTTTACCTCCAAAGATGCAAACTTAAAGACATGCTTATTCATCAAAACATCACTTGGGTGGCTATGGCATAGAAGACTTGCACATGTTGGGATGAGCTCACTCAAGAAGCTAATGAAGAATAAATTGGTGAGAGGTTTGAAGGATGTGAAATTTGAGAAGGACAAGCTTTGTAGTGCATGTCAAGCCGGCAAGCAAGTTGCAAACACTCATCCAACAAAAGCTTATATGTCAACAATAAGAGTACTAGAGCTTCTCCACATGGATCTATTTGGACCTACAACTTACAAGAGTTTGGGAGGCAATCTCTATTGCCTTATGATAGTTGATGACTACTCTAGATATACTTGGGTGTTCTTCCTTCATGACAAGACCGAAGTGGCCACATGTTTCAAGAAGTTTGCCAAGAGAGCACAAAATGAATTTGATGTGAAGCTCAAGAAGATAAGAAGTGACAATGGAAAAGAATTTGACAATACAAACATTGAAGCATATTGTGATGAAGTAGGGATCAAGCATAAGGTCTCCGCAACATACACTCCTCAACAAAATGGTGTAGTAGAAAGAAAGAACCGGACACTTATTACCCTTGCAAGAACAATGCTTGATGAGTACAATACACCCGAAGCTCTATGGGTGGAAGCTATCAACACTGCATGTTATGCATCCAATCGCCTATTTCTTCAAAAGTTTCTTGGTAAGACCCCTTATGAGTTGCTCAATGGGTAGAAGCTGGACGTCTCATTCTTCTAGGTGTTTGGTTGCAAATGCTACATCTACAAGAAGCACCAACACCTAGGAAAGTTCCAAAGATGTTGTGATATTGGTTTTCTTGTTGGTTACTCGTCAAAGTCCAAAGCATATCGAGTATTTAATCATGCCACTGGCTTGGTTGAAGAAACATATGATGTGGAATTTGATGAATCTAACGGCTTCCAAGGAGCACATGAGAATCTTGATGATGTAGGTGATGAACCATTGAGAGAGGCCATGAAGAACATTCTAGTTGGAGACATAAAGCCCAAAGATGATGGAGATGATGTACAAGTGATTGATCCACCCTCTTCATCAAATATGCCACAAGATGATGATAAAGATGGGAGAGTAGAAAATGAAGATACTCATGTCTCCCATGATCAAATGGTGGCACAAGCTCAAGATGTTGATGCTCCATAACCTCCCCCTCAAGTGGTTGATAGAAGAAATTAACCCCTACTACAAGCACATCCACAAGATCTCATCATAGGGAGTCCTTCAAAGGGTGTAATGACTCACTCTCAAAAACTTGCTTCATTTATTGAACATCACTCATTTTTTTTGCATTGAGCCTAAAAATGTAGAAGAAGCTCTTCAAGATCTAGATTGGATAAATGCTATGCATGAAGAGTTGAACAACTTCACCCGAAATGAAGTTTGGACACTGGAAGAGCAACCACAAGATGCAAGAGTCATTGGAACAAAGTGGGTGTTCCACAACAAACAAGATGATCAAGGCATCGTTGTGAGGAACAAGGCATGGCTAGTTGCAAAGGGGTTCTCACAAGTTGAAGGGTTGGATTTTGGGGAGACCTTTGCACTAGTTGCAAGACTTGAAGCCATTCGTATCCTTCTTGCATATGCATCCCATCATGAAATGAAATTATAACAAATGGATGTTAAAAGTGCATTTTTAAATGGTTTCATAAATGAACTAGTCTATGTTGATCAACCTCCCAGGTTTGAAAACCCTAGATATCCTAATCATGCCTATAGGTTGTCCAAGGCGCTATATGGGCTTAAGCAAGCCCCAAGAGCTTGGTATGAGCGCCTTTAGGATTTCCTCATTGAGAAGGTCTTCACCATTAGGAAGGTCGATACCACACTATTCATCAAGAAGCTTGATGGAGAGATCTTCATTTGTCAAGTATATGTTGATGATATCGTATTTGGCTCATCAAATGAAGACTATTGCAAAGAGTTTGGTGAATTGATGTTAAATGAGTTTGAGATGTCTATGATTGGAGAGCTTACATTCTTTCTTGGTTTTCAAGTCAAGCGAATGAGAGAGGGGATTTTCATCTCTCAAGAATAATATACCAAGGACCTTCTGAAGAGGTTCAAAATGGATGAATGTAAGCCAATCAAGACACCAATGCCATCTAATGGACATCTCGACCTAGACGAGGGAGATAAATCGGTTGATCAAACTCTCTACCGTTCTATGATTGGTAGTTTATTATATTTGACCGCATCTAGGTCCGACATCATGTTTAGTGTGTGTATGTGTGCTAGATTTCAAGCTAATCCTAAGGAGGCTCACATGATTGCTATTAAAAGAATCCTTAGGTACCTTAAGCACACACCAAGTATTGGTCTTTGGTATCCCAAAGGAGCTAGATTTCAACTAGTTGGCTATTCCGATTTGGATTATGCCAGTTGCAAAATTGATAGAAAAAGCACATCTGGAGGGTGCCATTTGTTTAGTAGATGACTAGTGTCTTGGACCTTCAAGAAGCAAAATAGTGTGGCATTGTACACCGCCGAGGCAGAGGACATTGCTGCGGGTGCTTGTTGTGCATAAATTCTTTACATGAAGCAAACTTTGCTAGACTATGGTGTAGTTCTAGAAAATGTACCTCTCTTATGTGACAATGAGAGCGCGGTAAAGCTTGCTAATAATCCGGTTCAACACTCTCGCACCAAGCACATATATATCCACCATCATTTTCTTAGAGATCATGTTGCTAAAAATGATATATCACTAGAAGGTGTAAGGACTGAGGATCAATTGGCTGATATCTTCACTAAACCGCTAGATGAGACTATATTTTGTCGGTTGAGGAATGAGCTTAATGTGCTTGACTTTAGTAACTTCACTAAAAAATGAGCTTGTGTTGTCCCTTGCATTGCATTGTAATATAAAATATGTTTAATTTTTAGTAATGCACGTAGGGCTTGTCTAACATGGTTAAGATAACCACCAAAAAGCGTGTGAAGAAGTTTAACCTTGGATCAAACTTGACAAGTAACTAGACTTACTTTCAAGTATTGCATTGCATATGCATGTGTGTTGCTTTGTCGTTTCCTTTCGATTATCTTTTGAGCACCCGTTGTGTTTGTCCACAAATAGGGAGATCATTTGAAGCTTTTATTGATTCTAAACCATATTGTGTGGCCACATGTTGCTCCTCACTCCTTTTATTGCATATTTTCTTAAAAAAATTATAGCTTAAGGCAAAATACTTTGAAAAAATTGAGGGCTTGAGAGAGGTCTCTCATATCAGTCCCAATTGGTGTTTATTTGTGTCTTATTGAAGTTGGGACTTGATTGGGAAAAGGCAGCGTGAAGGAACTTTGAAGATTTGCTGAAAAATAGTGACCGAACGCTGAACAGTGTTCCTCCAGCGTTCGATGTGAAGATGGCCCTGCGTTCGGTCAAACAAAGAAGATGTCAAGATCGACTGGACTCGGTTGTGCGTCCGATCAACAGGCACCAGACACGTCTAGTCATGACTTGAGGGGTTTTGGACCTCTCTGTTGTCGACTGGACTCTAGGTGGCAGCGTCCTGTCATTGCCACCGGTGTGTCCGATCAGTTGAATCCAAGTGGATCTAAAATTCATTTTCTTCTTTGTCACATGGGGGCCACCATAAATAGTTTTTCCTTTGTCTTCACCTTGTTCATACCCAGGTCATCGCACCATCGTGCCCTAACCCACCTCCACTGCGCAGCTGTCCTAGCCACTATCGTCGATCTACCGCGCCACCACCGCACGTGCCCCACCATCGCGCAGCCCGCTTCACCTGCATCGTGCCGCCACGCCACTACACGCGCCCCGCCATTGCACAGCCCACACACCCGCGCCGTCTGCCTTGCGCTGCCTTGCCACCGCACGCGTTCCACCATCACGTGCTCGCGCACCACCACACCACTATGTGCTCGCGCACCAGTGTGCCACCGCGTCACCACTTGCTCGCGCACCACTGTGCCACCACGTTGCCATCTTCTCGCGCCGACGGTGTCCCAGTGTCACGCCTCCTCGACCATCGCACTGCTTTGTGATGCCAAACCCTAGCCCTAAGGTGCTATTGTCGTTCCCGTGTGGTGTCCCTATGATCGACAACTTATCCCTTCGCATGTCTTGGGGTTGTTCTAAGGTAGCAAGCCATATTCGCTCATTACTTTCCTACAGCTTGCTTTCCATTATGTCATTCGCTTCCCTAGTATATAATGTTGCTTATGTATACCTCCTATTCTATCATGTAGTCAGTTTCAGCAGTGAGTCTGCTTGGCAGTTGGGCAGTTGATAGATTTACTTGGGGCCAAGCCTATGAGTATGGAACAGAGGCCAAGGCTCTTGAGTGTTAGCAGTTCTTGTCAGCTTCAGAGATGGCATGTTGCAAGAATGCCGGGGGTGGTCCAGGCGATGAGGATCCAAGGCCTCTGCCTCGCCTGACTGCTCAGCAAAAAGGAAAGGCGAAAATGACTACAAAGAAGAAGCACAAGTTCGATGATGTTGAGGCAGAGGTAGCAGCAGCAGTGGCAGCTGCCGCAGAGCAAGCCGAGAGAGGTGGATTTGGGAGTGGCATTCGCATAGGTGACCAGTTGTCATTGGCTCAGAGGGTCGCCATCGAGAGGATTGAGACTAGTCTTGGTAGTCCACCCATGACTATCATGCTTGGAGGATGGCGTGTCTCTTTAGAGGAAAGTTAGACTCAGGGGATGACTAAGCAGCGAACACGGTCAGCAAAGCAGACAGAGGATGCTTAGCAAGGAGAGCAGGTTGAGGAGGTAGAGCAAGCAGCACAGCCATAGCTTTGACGCTCCGATCGCACACACACTCAGGTGTCACCGAGGCCTCAGACACAGAGGCAGGGCTCTCGTCCACCTCCTAGACCACAGGGTCTGCCTCCCATGGTACACCTTAACCTGAGGGTAGCCACAGCCAAATAGGTGCAGTAGCTACAGTTCATATAGTTTGAGGATTGGTGTCCATCGAGGCAGGATGAGCGTGCCTCAGAGCACTTCTACACTATGTTGCAGGAGGAATTCTATAGTGCATATCTCAATAGTGGTGTTGCCTTTAGATCTCAACGGGTCTGCTCCATAGAGTCTCTAGTTACAGCTGCAGGTGAGCAGATCCATCCTCACCTTTCTTATCTGCCAAGCTTGATAGATCTTCTTAGATGGACTGGTCGCTATGTTCCATCATGGGTTCATGAGTTCTACTTCTCTCTATGGATTGACCCGAGGCACAGGTTTATTAACTTTGCTTTCAGAGGCCATGACTATAGGCTCCAGAGCTTGAGGGTCAGAGAGATACTAAGGATTCTAGAGTCACCTATTCGCCTTCATGAGGTATGCTATGGACAGACAAAGCTTCTGAGATGCCCTCACGGTGAACTTGTGCCACCTACAGATCTTGTCAGACCATGCTTCATAGAGCTGTTTGGCGAGGGGTCGAGCAGGACACCATGTGACCTTACACCTATAGCTCGGCTCCTTGATCCTATTATGAGGAGGACTCTGCTTTTGAGGATGGGCTACCGTGAGGGCCTGACTCATATTTAGCTATGGCTAGTGTATTACCTGGTGTCTCAGACTATCTTTCATATTTGGGATGTGATGCTTCTAGAGATGGAGGACACACTAGCAGAGGGCTTCAGAGGTCACCGTCAGCTACCTTATGCTCATTGGATCACTTTCCTACTTTGAAAGGTAGTTACACACAAGTCTCTAGAGATAATGGCAGAGTGGACAGGTGCTACCACTGAGTTTCCATAGTATGACATGAGTTAGATGCTACGTCATAGTCGTGTGAGGACACCTCGTCAGTCGAGTCATTGCCTAGAGGTACCAGAGACAGTAGCTTAGTAGGATGAGATCATCAGGGGCATTGCAGTGATAGAGGAGCAGCAGCTTGATGCATAGTAGGAGGATGTGGTCGAGAGCGACCCGAGTGATAGCTCAGATGATGACTATCAGCTGATTCCGCGGATGGCTCCTCGACCACACAATAGAGAGGCCAATGGCTCTAGCTCAGCTCCACCACAGCCACTGCAGACTGACCCAGCACTCCTAGCTATACTTGAGCAGATGAGGCAGGACTAGGCATGCCAGGCACAGGAGACCATAGCTGCACTTGCTCAGGTCCAGGCATGACAGGATGAGTTTCAGCAGCAGCAGTAGCAGGCCATGCAACAGCAATTGCTTATGATTCAGCAGCAGTTACTCGGCTTCATCCAGCATGTATTCACTGCTATTAGGGTTGCTCCTCAGCAGTCTACACCTTAGATAGGCCAGCCTGCCACCACCACTCTAGTGACTCTAGCTATACAGCCTAGTGGGCTTTCGAGTCAGAGACAGCTAGCTCCTCAGTTTGCCTCACCTACTGAGCAGGTGTCTCAGTGGTTTGCTTCACCAGGGATAGCTCAGGGTCCTCACTTTACTCCTATTATTATGGGCTTCACTCCGTCTCAGAGTTCTTCTATGTTAGTGATGGACACCCCAGTCTCTAGGAGTCTCGGTGCTACCTTTAGTGAGCTTACAGGGCAGCCTACACCTCCGGAGTTTTGAGTTCCTGTCCCTACCATAGCTGCTCTAGTTACCAGGACTACTGAGATGATTTCGTCGTGTGTTGCATCGTCCGAGCCACCTTAGACAGTCACTCCCATACTTGAGGCTTCAGTGACAACGACAACGGCTGATGTGGCTCCACTTCCTACAGTGACACCTCTAGAGTCACAGGCCACGCCAGTTACTAAGCAGATCCAGACCGCTTCACCATCACTTCTAGCTACAGAGGGTTAGATCGCTCAGAGTTCAAGGTTAGAGGATGATGCAGCTCAGTTCTAGATCTCTCACCGCACCTTAGCCCCCGACTCGACTGCTCCTGTCCCACCATTCGACCCTTAGGTTTTGGTGCTTGATGCCAAAGGGGGATAGGGTGTGAGTATGTTAGATCTAGGGGGAGCATGTGAGATGGTCTCGATTCGATTCTTTTGGTCTTTTGTGTGTGATACATCGTGCATTCACGTTTACTTTCATGCATTGAATTATATACATGTGATGGTGAGACTTATGTGACATGTGCTCTCTCTCTATATATACATATATATATATATATATATATGTGTGTGTGTGTGTGTGTGTGTGTGTGTGTGTGTCATGTCTCTTGATTATGCTCATTTGCTTTGCTTCCGTGTTTTACTCCGATTCAAATGAGCTTTACTTCATGTACTCATGCTTAATTCATATCTTTTGAGTACACCATGTTGGCTTGGGTCATATAAGCATGTCTAACCCCCTTGTTCTTATTGTCAAAAGCTTATATGAACCAAGCATGTTAAAAACCTCACTCATCTCTTTTACATACTCAAGGTTGTGTTGTCATCAATCACCAAAAAGGGGGAGATTAAAAGCATCTAGGCCCCTAGTTGGGTTTCGGTGATTAATGACGACATGAGATTACTATGACTAACGTGTGTTTTGCAGAGGCAATTTGAGTTAGGTCATGGTAATGGAAATTGATTGGGCAATCATGGTTGTCATGCCCCTATCGATGGAAATTGTTTTGGTTTTGAAAGGATGGACGACAAGGTTAAGGACGGCTAGTTCTAAGTGTCATTTGGAGTTGAAGAGACACTTAGAGTAGTTTAGGACTTTGTTTTTCCTTTGGCCGTACTATTAAGGGGGTATGGACTAGTAGCTTGACCAAGGTGAGTCTAGTGGGTTAGGTGTGGTGCACACTTGTCAAACCTAGCACTAGGTAGCTCAGGAATAGCCCTAAGATCAATTGGAGTCAACTTCATTTACATAGGATTTCGAGTTGGAAGTGAATGAAGGGTCAAATGACTGATCGGACGCTGGTCTGGTTGTGACCGAATGATGGAGGGTGAGTCCGATCAGTTCATTTGATCAACTACAGTCGTTTGGTACTGACCGGACGCTGAGTGGAGGAACACCGGACGCTAGGGTGCCTGTGTTCGGTCTACTCTAGAGATGTTCTAGAGAGACTTTTTCTTGACTGGACGTGTCTAGTGGGTGCTAACCGGACGCTGGTCAGAGTCCGGTCAAAGCTTAATGGCTCTCTCTGACACAGTGGCGGGTACCACTGGTCGGAGCATCCGGTCACCCTGACCGGAGCGTCCGATCAGCCCACAGAGTGATGACTCAGCCTCCAAACATTATGTTTTGAATGAGGGGGTATAAATACTTACTCCACTCGTTCATAGGAGGTCTCTTGCCCATTTGTTCGGCTGAGAAACACCTTTGGAGTGTAATGGAGAGCAAGAGCCTAGTAGGGTGATTGAGATTTGATAATATAAGATTAAGAACATCATTAGTGCATAGGGAGTAGCAAGTGTGCATCCACCTTTTTCATTAGGCTTGTCTTGGTCAAGTGAGAGTTTGTGCTTGTTACTCTTGGTGATCGCCATCACCTAGATGGCTCGGTGGTGATTGGGAACTTGGTGATCATCCAGTGGAGCTTGTGGATGACCCAAGTCATGTTGTGAGCGGTTGTGGGCGATTCACTATGACAGAGTGTCAAAGAATCAACCCGTAGAGAGCACTTGATCCTTGCACGTATCAAGGGGGAGCTACACCCTTGCGTGGGTGCTCCAACAAGGACTAGTGGAGAGTGGTGACTCTCCAATACCTTAGGAAAACATCGCCGTGTTTCTTTCCCTCTCTTTACTTTGAGCATTTACATTTGAGCAATTCGTTTCATTTCTTTATATTCCTAGAATTGCCATGCTAGAGTAGGATTGGAACCTAGGGTGCAAAACTTTTGTGCGGGGGAACAATAGAAACATATTCTAGTCACAAGGGGTGAAATGGGCTAAGTGTAGGACTTAATTATTGCAAAATTTTAGAATTAGCCCAATTCACCCCCCCCCCTCTTGGGCATCTTGATCCTTTAAAACCCATCAATTTTCTATCTAGTCTTGCTATGGTCTACTTGTGCTACAATCTAACACAAATGAAGCTATAGGAAACATCTGAGATGAACAAGCGAAATGGTGCAAAAGTGAAGTACCACCAGTCTAAAGGATCTCACTCCTATGTTGTCCAGCTGCAAACATTTGTAAGTGATAGTTGTGTTTTTATTGTTACTCTTGCCTTTGTATAAATATAAATAGAAACTCATGTGCAATGTGAATAGAAGGAGAATAAGAGGAAGGCCACAGAACATGATTAAGGACTTGATGAACAACATGATGATCTAGGAGTTGAACAACATGGTCGACCTAATGAAGATGTTAATGCTGTGGAAGTCTTCGAGGACTTCCATACTAGTACAAAAAGGGCCTGAGCGATGCTGCAAGAGCAGCAGTTGTAAGTACCCTCATTTCCTTTCCTTGAAATATACTGAACCCATTGCCATAAAAGAAGGAAACATAGCAGGAGCCTAATGTGGCAACATCATTTAATTTTGTAGTTGCAATTTTACACCAATCAATATGGTATATATACATTATGCTTATGTAATCTCTATCGGCAGTAGTCTACAAAAGACCTATGCATTGTGCTTATGTATTCTCTATCAGCAGTAGGCTGAGGAAGTCATATGCATTACTTGTTATGAATTAATCTCTTGTTTTTTCAATTGAAGTCCTCTTCCACTATCTGTAACCTAATATTTTACTGATTAAATTTCGTAGAAAGCTATGGAAGCTATGCAAGTAGAACCTATTGCTGATGGGTAGCAACCAATGACTAGTGCTAATGTTATTTCCAAGGTCCTCTGCCTCCACCAGGGCAAGCCCAATCCTAGGCAAGTAGGAAACCCCTTTTTTGAAGAATGCTGGTATCCTAAGAAGCTCCACCAGAGCAGAGACATCGGCGGAGACGACACTTTGGGAGGAGCTTGCTGGTGAACAGGAAAGTACCACTGCCCTCATCTAACTAGTGGATGAACTGAAGAGGAAGATAGAAGAGTCTGAAAGGAAGTTTGAGGAATTCAAGAAACAGTGATAGGAGGAGTACAATAGGCTCTATGAGCAAGTCATGCGCTTAAGCTCTCCTGGTAATTAACTCTCAGTTTTCAACTCCTGTGGCTTGATGTGGTGAACATTTGTGGTCTGTTGTGTGGACTCATGTGATGGTTTGTTGTGGTGAAACTCTATCAATGGCTTGCTGCTGATGTGTGAAATGTTAATAGTTGGTATTTGATTGCTAGCTTGAATAATTATGTTGTCAATCTATGCAGTAGTGACAATCTCAAATTACTTTTCTGATGTAATTAGTCATGCACGCGGTGGAACTAGGATAGGCCACGTGATCAAATAAAAATGTGATACGTGGACCAACCAGTGCATGACACATGAATTGGCCAGGGCACGACACGTGGGCTATTTAAAATCCGACACATGAAAGGAAATCGTCAAGCCATGTGGACGTATAAAAATACGACACAAAGACGGACATCATCGTGCGTGTGGTCAAATAAGAAACGGATAAATGGACCAATAAAAATATGGCATGTGGTCCAATGAAGAAGTGACACATGATCCAACGGCAACACGACGCGTGTGCCAGTAGAAAACTAACATGTGGAACAATAAGGAACCGACATGTGGTCCAGTAAGAACCTAAAACGTGCAAGAACCAGCGATGGCCACATTGTGCAATAAGAAGGTGACACGTACCCGAACCATCTCCAATGCAACCGGCTATAGCATGTACACGTGGAAAGCATCTCCAACGGAAGCACCCACTAGCGTGGCAGCTCCCTGCCACACATGCCAAAACAGTTCTATGACATTCTATTTTCGTCATAGATCAAGCCACTTCTATGATGATTTTTGAAAATCATCATAAAAGTTCAAGTATGATGCAACTTCTATGACGAACCGGTTTTCATCATAGATTCATCATAAAACTGAAATTATGATGAATTTGGCTCCTTCTGTGACAAAAGTTGATCATCGTAGAAGTGAATATTCCTAGTAGTGTTGTGTCTTAGGCCGCGGTGACACCTGAGTGCGAGTACGACTAGAACATCGAAGCTATGGATGATGTGCCTACTCCTGAGGCTGCTCTGACTGCTCTGCTTGCTCCTCTGCCTATGGCGTAGGGTCCTCTGTCGCTGGCTGCTCTGTCCCCTCAGTGCCTAGCTCTCGGCCCTCAAGGTGAAACTGAGCCTCTCCAATGTGGACACCACTACCTCTACCTTCTCTCTCAGCACGCTTAGCTGCTGCTGCTACTGCTACTGTTGTGGCCCTCTCTGCCTCTATGTCATCACGCTTATGCTTCTTCTTTGCAATCACCTTCTTTGGTCCCTTTTCCTTCTGCTGCGCTGTCAAATGAGGTGGGCGCCTCTCATCATCGCCGGGACCATCCCTGACATTCTTGCACCTAGCCATGACTGACAACTGAGAGAACAACTGCCACTAAAGATCAACTGCCACACAAATGCTCCCCCTAACTCACTGCCACTAACAAGAGAGATCCACTGACAATCAGAAACTCCCCCTAACTAAGCCATCACTACCCACTAACACCCACGAGGCTTGGCCTCAATCCATACTTGCGGGCTTGGCCCAAGTTTATCTGCCACTGACAACTGACAAGCACTGACTCGCTTCCCCAAACTCGCTGCATAGAGATAGATAGATAGATAGATAGATAGATAGATATATGCAACATATATTATACTAGAGGTGAGTAGAAGCCTGTCGGAAGCAAGCAGTAGGAAAGAAAAGAAAGTGCATTGCTTGCTACCTTAGATTAGCGAGATCCTATGAAAGGGTAAGGTACTGACAAATGTAGGGGCACCATGGATCATGGCAAACAACACCAGGTAGGGGCACTACCGGCCAAAGAAGCACTGTAGCAAGGCCACTGGAGACCAAAGCAGAACACTGCACAAGATTCGGCAAAGAATTGGATCAAAACAGAGTTCTAGGGGCATTCAGGAAAACTATCGAGCACCTAGCGGGCAACATGGGCGCTCACCCGGGTGGAAGCCACTGTGGATAAAGGAATCACCGGAGACCATGCTCTGGATGCCGAGGAGGTCAAGGTGGGGTCGCTTGGGCCAAAGAGGATGGCGATGAGTTGGCGCGGAGAAGAATCCCGATGACGGTGGCGGTTGTGACGCGGCCGCAGAGAGAGGTGGCGCGGACGCGGTGGGCATGGCATGGGGAATGCAGGCAGCCGGGGTGGTGAGGGCACGAACGCCAGGAAGGCGAGGGCATGGTGGAGTGCGGTGGTGCGGGCTCGATGACGTCGATGGAATGCGATGCACAGATGGGTGGTTAGGATTAGCGGCGACGCGACGTATGGAATAAGACAGGGGCATAGGCCGACTCGATTTGGAAAGGATGAGAGGGGGTTCAGCTGTGGGCCCAAGTCGATAGAGAGAGAGAGAGCACAATGAGAGGTTGCTGGTTAGGGAAAGATAAGTACGGGCCCCACGTGTTAGTCAGATTTGATTTCAATCGCGCATTCACTGTTGTGACCGGACGCGGTGGTTGAGACGACCTGACACAGCTTGCCTAGAGTTCAGTCATGAACAGAGAGCATTAGAATGCCTCTTGACATGATCGGATGCGTTCATTTTCTCCTGACCGAACGCGGAACGGAGTCCGGTCATTTCCTATGAACCAACTCGAGATGATCGGACGCTTCTTCATCTTCACACTGGACATGAGGAGATCACTGTTTAGCATCAATTCCTCATAGCATTTGACCAGATGCTGCCACCTATGAGTCCATTCCTACGTCTGATGCTCTTCCAGCTGTTGATTCTCCATCTTTCTTCGCGGCACTTTCTCCCAACCAAGTTCCAATCCAAATAAGAGCCAAATAAACACCTAATTGGAACTGGTATGAGAACCATCTCTCAAGCCCTCAATTTTTCAAAGTAATTTATCTTAGGCTATAATTCTTTTTGTGAAAATAAGCGACAAAGGGGGCGAGGAGCACCATGAGGCCACACAATGGGGATTTCAACCATTTGGAGCTTCAAATGCTCTCCCTATTTGTGGACGAACTCAGTGGATGCTCAAAACTTAACCAAAAACAAACGACAAAGCAACACACATGCATATGCAATGCAAAACAAAAAAGTAAATCTAGTTGCTTATCAAGTTTGATCCAAGGTTAAGCTTTTTCACACGCTTTTCAGCGGTTATCTTAACCATGTTAGACAAGCCCTAAGTG
Source organism: Miscanthus floridulus (assembly GCF_019320115.1). NCBI lineage: Eukaryota > Viridiplantae > Streptophyta > Magnoliopsida > Poales > Poaceae > Miscanthus > Miscanthus floridulus. The sequence continues at coordinate 123,573,065 of NC_089580.1, read as the reverse complement.
CATTACTAAAAATTGAACATGTTTTATATTACAATGCAGTGCAAGGGACAACACAAGCTCATCTTTGAGTGAAGTTACTTAGGTCAAGCACATTGAGCTCATTCCTCAACCGATAAAATGTAGCGGCATCCAACGGTTTTGTGAAGATATCCGTCAATTGATCCTCGGTCCTTACACCTTCTAGTGAAATATCATTCTTAGCAACATGATCTCTAAGAAAGTGATGACGGATATCTATGTGCTTGGTGCGAGAGTGTTGAACCGGGTTATTAGCAAGCTTTACCGCGCTCTCATCGTCACACAAAAGAGGTACCTTTTCTAGAACTACACCATAGTCTAGAAGAGTTTGCTTCATGTAAAGGATTTGTGGACAACAAGCACCCATGGCAATATACTCCGCCTCGGTGGTGGACAAGGCCACATTATTTTTCTTCTTAGAGGTCCAAGACACTAGTGATCTACCAAGCAAATGGCACCCTCCGGATGTGCTTTTTCTATCAATTTTTAAACCGGCATAATCCAAATTGAAATAGCCAACTAGTTGGAATCTAGCTCCTTTGGGATACCAAAGGCCAATGTTTGGTGTGTGCTTATGGTGCCTAAGGATTCTCTTAACGGCAACTAAGTGAGCTTCCTTGGGACTAGCTTGAAATCTAGCACACATACACACACTAAACATGATGTTGGGCCTAGATGCAGTCAAATATAACAAGCTACCAATCATAGACCGGTAGAGAGTTTGATCAACCGATTTACCTCCCTTGTCTAGGTCGAGATATCTATTAGATGGCATTGGTGTCTTGATTGGATTACATTCATCCATTTTGAACCTTTTGAGAAGATCCTTGGTATACTTTTCTTGAGAGATGAAAATCTCTTCTCTTATTTGCTTGACTTGAAAACCAAGAAAGAATGTAAGCTCTCCAATCATAGACATCTCGAACTCCTTCGACATCAATTCACCAAACTCTTTACAATAATCTTCATTTGATGAGCCAAATATGATATCATCAACATATACTTGACAAATGAAGATTTCTCCATCAAGCTTCTTGGTGAATAGTGTGGTGTCGACCTTCCCAATGGTGAAGCCCTTCTCAATGAGGAAATCCTGAAGACGCTCATACCAAGCTCTTGGGGCTTGCTTTAGCCCACATAGCGCCTTGGACAACCTATAAACATGATTAGGATATCTAGGGTCTTCAAACCCGGGAGGTTGATCAACATAGACTAGTTCATTTATGAAGCCATTTAAAAATGCACTTTTAACATCCATTTGATATAATTTCATTTCATGATGCAATGCATATGCAAGGAGGATACGGATGGCTTCAAGTCTTGCAACCGGTGCAAAGGTCTCCAAAATCCAAACCTTCAACTTAAGAGAACCCCTTTGCAACTAGCCTTACGTTGTTTCTCACAATGATGCCTTGATCATCTTGCTTGTTGCGGAACACCCACTTTGTTCCAATGACTCTTACATCTTGTGGTCGTTGTTCAAGTGTTCAAACTTCATTGCGGGTGAAGTTGTTCAATTCTTCATGCATGACATTTATCCAATCTGGATCTTGAAGAGCTTCTTCTATATTCTTAGGCTCAATGCAAGAAAAAAACAAGTGATGTTCAATAAATGAAGCAAGTTTTTGAGAGCGAGTCATTATACCCTTTGAAGGACTCCCTATGATGAGATCTTGTGGATGTGCTTAAAGTAGAGGTGAATTTCTTCTATCAACCACTTGGGGAGGAGGTTGTGGAGCATCAACATCTTGAGCTTGTGCCACCATTTGATCATGGGAGACATGAGTATCTTCATTTTCTATTCTCCCATCTTTGTCATCATCTTGTGGCACATTTGATGAAGAGGGTGGATCAATCACTTATACTTCATCTTCATCATCTTTTAGGTTTGATGTCTCCGACCGAAATGTTCTTCATAGCCTCCCTCAATGGTTCATCACCTACACCATCAAGATTCTCATGTGCTACTTGGGAGTTATTAGATTCATCAAATTTCACATCATATGTTTCTTCAACCAAGCCAGTGGCATGGGTAAATACTCGATATGCTTTGGACTTTGATGAGTAACCAACAAGAAAACCAATATCACAATGTCTTTGGAACTTCCCTAGATGTTGCCGTTTCTTGTAGATGTAGCATTTGCAACCAAACACCCAGAAGAATGAGACGTCTGGCTTCTTCCCATTGAGGAACTCATAAGGGGTCTTGCCAAGAAACTTTTAAAGAAATAGGCGGTTGGATGCATAACATGCGGTGTTGATAGCTTCCGCCCACAAATTTTGAGGTGTATTGTACTCATCAAACATTGTTCTTGCAAGGGTGATTAGTGTCCAGTTCTTTCTCTCTACTACACCATTTTGTTGAGGAGTGTAGGTTGTGGAGACCTTATGCTTGATCCCAACTTTATCATAATATGCTTCAATGTTTGTGTTGTCAAATTCTTTCCCATTGACACTTCTTATCTTTTTGAGCTTCACTTCAAATTCATTTTGTGCTCTCTTGGCAAACTTCTTGAAACACGTAGCCACTTCGGTCTTGTCATGAAGGAAGAACACCCAAGTATATCTAGAGTAGTTATCAACTATCACAAGACAATAGAGATTGCCTCCCAAACTCTTGTATGTTGTTGGTCCAAATAGATCCATGTGTAGAAGCTCAGCACTCTGATGTTGACATATAAGCTTTGGTTGGATGAGTGTTTGCAACTTGATTGCTAGCTTGACATGCACTACAAAGCTTATCCTTCTCAAACTTTACCTCCTTCAAACCTCTCACCAACTCCTTCAATAGCTTCTTGAGTGTACTCATCCCAACATGTGCAAGCCTCCTATGCCAAAGCCACCCAAGTGATATTTTGGTGAATAAGCATGTCTTCAAGTTAGCATCTTCGGAGGTGAAATCAACTTAAGATAGATTGTTGTATCTAAAGCCTTTGAATATGACTTGTTCATCATCCTTCTTTGATACAACCACTTCCTTCTCGGTAAATAAGCATTGAAAGCCAAGATCACACAATTGTCCAACGGATAGCAAGTTGAAGCTCAATGAAGCAACATATAGCACATTTGAAATTGTGTGGTCATTTGATATAGCAACTTTACCCAACCCTTGTACTTTGCCCTTTGAATTATCACCCAATGTAATCCTTTCTTGACCATCCACTTCTTCATCTAGTGAGGTGAACATATGAGGATCACGGTCATATGTTGAGTGCAACCACTATCAATAACCCAATGACTTCCACCGGTCTTGTAGTTCACCTACACACAAGAGATTAAGCTTGTTGTTTAGGGACCCAAACTTGATGAGGGCCCTTGACTTTCTCAACAAGTGACTTTGCAACCCAAATTTGCTTAGGCCTACTCTTGTTGTGTGGACCTAAGAACATGACTTTCATTTTTCCATTAGAATCCTTTCTAAGCATGTAGTGAGCATTGAAGGCAACGGGTCTAGCATGCTTGGGCAAGGGTTGTGGTGGTGGAGTTTGACAGTCATGAGCAAAGTGACCGGACATGCAGGTCCATGTGACCGGACACGCAGGTCAGTAGCCAACAGCTACAATTACGTCAGCACAAAAGTCAACCATTAGAGTGACCTGACCTTGCAGAGCGTCCGGTCCAACCTGACAGGACACGTCCAGTCCAGAAAAAACCCTCTCTGGACCCTTTCTGTAACCGACCGAACTCACATACCCCTGCGTCCGGTCCTAGGTTGCTCCTGCGTCCAATCCTTCATCAACATGGGACCCTGCTGCTACAGTGCAGGTAGCAGCGGGTTCGGTCCTAACCAGCAGCCAGCGTCCGATCGTTGCTTAGCCCTCTGCTGCGCAACTTCCTACTGTCCGGACGCTACACTTCAGCGTCTGATCCTTCTTCTTCAGTGTTCGGTCAACAAATCAACACTTCATTCACTTCCAAATTGAGAACCTTTGTGAATGAGTTTGATTCCAATCAATCTTTGGGTTGTACCTGAGCTACCTAGTGTTAAGTTTGATAAGTGTGCACCACACCTAACACATTAGACTCACCAAGGTCAAGCTACTAGTTCATACCCCCCTTAATAGTACGGCCAAAGGAAAAACAAAGTCCTAAACTACTCTAAGTGTCTCTCCAACACCAAATGACACATAGAACTAGTCCGTCCTTAACATTGCCGTCCATCCTTTGAAAACCGAAACGATTTCCATTGATAGGGGCATGAAAACCATTGATTGCCCAAACAATCGCCATTATCGTGACCTAACTCAAATTGCCTCTACAAAACACACATTAGTCACAATAATCTTGTGTCGACATTAATCACCGAAACCCAACAAGGGGCCTAGATGCTTTCAAAGGGAAGTGGAAAGGTGCTCAGACTGAAGAAAGCTTTGTATGGGCTGCATCAGGCACCCATGGCATGGAATGCAAGGCTAGACAAGGAGTTGTTGAAACTTGGTTTTGTCATAAACCCACTTGAGCATGCTGTGTACAGACGTACAGAGAGTAAAGATTTTTTGCTAGTGGGTGTGTATGTAGATGATCTGATTATCACAGGGACAAGTTAAGACCGTATTGATGTATTCAAGAAGCAAATGATGAAGAGTTTCAGTATGAGTGACCTTGGTCTGCTATCCTACTACTTGGGTATTCAGGTGGATCAGAAGGAATCAAGGAAGGAGTAACTACTCTCTGTCAGAGTTCCTATACTCTGAAAATTCTTGAGCAGGCTGATATGAAAGGATGTAATCCTTGCCATGTTCCCATGGAGAACAAGTTGAAGCTGAGCAAGAATGACAAATCGCCTCCAGTAGATGCAACAAAGTACAGGAGTGTGATTGGGAGTTTGAGATACTTGGTGAACACAAGACCAGACATTGCTTACTCTGTTGGAATTGTGATCAGGTACATGGAGACACCAAGAGCAAGTTACTGTGCTGCAGTAAAGCAGATACTGAGGTATCTTGCTGGAACTGTGAACTATGGTTGCAGGTATATGAGATCAGGAACTACTAAACCCAAGCTTCTGGGTTTTGGTGATAGTGATTTGGCCGGTGACGTAGATGACAGGAAGAGCTCAGGTGGCTCGATGTTTTTATGGGCATGAATTTGGTCACATGGGTGTCACAGAAACAAAGAGTGGTTGCTCTATCGTCGTGTGAGGCTGAGTATATTGCAAGTGCAAATGCAGCTTGTCAAGGAATTTGGCTTAGCCGACTGTTGGGAGAGCTACTCGGTATTCAAGCTCTAAAGGTCAGTCTCCTAGTTGACAACAAGTCTGTCATAGCTTTGAGCAAGAATCCAATTCATCATGATCGAAGCAAGCACATAGATACGAGGTATCATTTTGTCAGAGAATGTGTTGATAATGGCAGTATTGACATCGACCATGTGAGCACCCAGAACCAGTTGGCTAATATCCTGACGAAGGCACTTGGCAGAGTCAGGTTCATCGAGCTGAGGCAGCAGCTGGGAGTGATAGATGGGCATCGGGATTAGGGGGCAAAATGTTAGTTAATCCAATCCCGTGTACGTTATGCATTTGCCATATCTATAAATAGGTAGTGCATGTTTCCATTCATGTTTTAGCTAGCTGCATTTTTGTGAACGGTGTAGAGCCAGAACCGTACTGCGTTCACGGTGCGGCGAGGGAGTCCGTCGCCACGCTCCGCAGGAAACGTTTCTCGCGCATTAGGCGGGCACGACGTAGTGTGAGCGGGCGGGGCGGGGATCTCGGATCTCAGATCGTGTAACACCGAGTAATAAAGGAAAGAAAGAAACCCGAAAAGGGCCGCAACATTTGGCGGGGCATAACTGCTTTCAGGTGTTCCTTGTTCGCGTGTGTGTGAGCGTGAGCGACGTCGTGACCGCGTCCGCAGCGGTTGCCGATCATCGTCGAGCTGCAAGTCCGGCAGCCGGCGACAACACTGGCCACCATGTTCGTTCCTGGTAGCGCTGCCCTCCTCTGGGCTCTGGAACACTTCGCTCTTCAGGCGAGTTCCTCCAAGATCAGAGCTGGAGTGGAAGGGTCGGGCGGCTTCCAGATCTGAAGAAATTCTCTGCTGCTACTTCCCCACAGTAGAATCTGCTAGAACTGAAGGAGTACTGCGCCCTTGCCCTCTAGCACTCCACAGGGCGCCGCTACTGTAGCAGCAGGTGCCATGTGCCGCGGGCCGGTGGCTGGTCCAAGGCGACTTTGGAAGATGGAATAAAAAGAAAACTGGCCTGATCTACTATCGAAGATTCCAGATGTGCACGAAGGGAGAGCCCGTTGGCCGTCGGCATCCCGGAGAGGGGGCAATGCTCTCTCGGGACGCACTCTACCCTGCTTTGTCATAGTCTAGCAGACGCTCCCTCCAAGGTGTTCATTTGACCTCACTGTTTGGCCGCACTAATTTCTCTTTTTGTTGCAGCGCTAGAAAAGATCATTTATCCTCCTTCACTGAGAAGAAGAACGAAGCAATAAACATTTCTCCTTTGAGAAATACTGATATATATATATATATATATATATATATATATATATATATATATATATATATATATATATATATATATATATATATATATATATATATATATATAGTATAAAGTAGTGGTGTATATGCATGGAACGTTTATTTTTATACCGGCCACGTACAAAAGAATCAGCGTACAGACACCAAAAAAAAATGATCCTTGTACTATTCCAGTAGTTTGAATCTTTACTCAAATTAACTATATGGTAAAACCACATGCTATATCACTGATGGCAATGCTCCCTCAGTCATCGATCCATTGGTCGCCGGCCGCGTGTATATGCTTTCTCTTCTCTTCTTTTTTCTTTCTCTGTTTCTCGCAGCAGCTGCTCGTCTAGCTAGCTACTCCTAGCTAGCTGCTGGTAATAATTAACCTCGTTTTGTGCATCAATTAATTGATTGCCAGCAGATCGATCCATCAGTTGGTCCTCCGGCAGTTTGTCCTGATCTCGCCGGCGGTGCCGGTCAGGACGTCGAGCGCGGCGAGCTTGTTGAGCGCGTGGCTGAACATGGAGGGGAAGAAGTCGGTGGTGGCGAGGAAGTTCACCATCCACGCGGTGGCGTTGTGGTCGCCGAGAGCCTGGTCCACGGACAGCACGCCGCGGCGCTTCATGATCTGGCAGTAGTAGCTCTTGTCGACGAGGAGGATGCTGGAGGGGTCGTCCAGGTAGACGATGTTGTCGTAGGCCTGGCCCTTAGGGCACGCGAACGTCGTCAGGATCCACACGTACATAGGATCCATGGCCGGGTCCGGCGAGCCGGAGCCATTGTAGTTGAACAGCCGGTCGTGGATCACGGAGCAGTGTGTCACCCCCACCGTGTGCGCGCCTGCAAGAAAAGGAATAGACAGGGCCGGATTATTTGTAAGAAAAAACTACTGGCGCTTAAAACTGTTAGTATATATAGTTTATTTTAAAGATGCAGTTGCATTGTATTGATGGCTATACTCTATCCCTAAAGAAAGTCGTTTTGGACATTGACACGATCTCTACAGACAATTTTGATGGCTAATTTTATTTATAAATATAGTTAATATATACTTTTATAAAATTATATTTCGAGATAAATCTATTTACATCACTTTCATATTTTAAACTCAACTCAAAAGATTTTTTATTTATAGTTAAAGTTTAAAACGTTTGACTTAATAAAAACAACCTCTTTAGAAAGAGTAGTAGTTTGTGTGTCGGGCGTGATTAGCTTTGATTCTTACTCTTTGGTAACTCATTTATTACCTGTGTGCTCTAAGTCTGAGACCTCGATCAGAAGAACTCATTCAGCAATTACTTATTATGATTTACGGTTTGATGAGGAGCTGGGTTGTGAGATCATCATGCATGGGGATACATATGGAAAGGGGATAAATATGATATATATATATCTGTACCAATCACAAACAATAATATATAGTGGTACTAGTATAACGTTAGACCAGCAAACTAGCTCATTAAACTAACGCATATCTAAGTATACGAAGTGCTTATTTTATGTGCCAACACAACACTGGTGTACCGTGTACGTGATATTCCATGCATGTGTTGAGCTCTGCTTGATATCTGCACCTCGAATCAATACGCTTAGCTGTGTTCTAGGTCAAAAGAGGCTAATTTATTTAGTAAAACCAGTCTGCTTCATGTTACCGAAGAGAGGACATGCATGCACGTGGGTCATGGTAAAACTTTCAACACAAGTTGTACTCGCTAGTAAAACCGGTACGTACGTATATATTGATCTTTCGCTAAGGCTGTGTTTAGTTGTAGGAATTTGGATTTTGGGGCTACTGTAGCACGTTCGTTTTTATTTGACAAATAATGTTCAAACATGGACTAATTAGGCTCAAAACGTTCGTCTCGTAATTTCCCACCAAACTGTGCAATTAGTTTTTCTTTTTGTCTACATTTAATGCTCCATGCACGGGCCGCAAACATTCGATGTGACAGGTACTGTAGCAACTTTTTAGAAGTTGGGTGAAACTAAACAAGGGCTAACTTTTTATGTCTCATTTTCTGCATTAAAATAAAATTGCAACATATAGGCGGCGACGTACCGATCAGGCTGACCATCTCGAGGGCGTTGATGCCCTTCCGTCCGAATAGATCGATAGCAGTGGGGACATCGACGTTGGGGCCCGGCAGAATGCTCGCCATTGACGCTTGTGACACCATGCCGTCCCTTCTGCCCAGTTGCACTTGGTAGCTCGGCCCTCCGCACTGGACTTGCATTGCATTGTTGTACACGCAGATTAATACTTTGTTCAAATGCAAATAAATCATCACTTTGTAAATAGTAAGTAGTAAAACAACAAAAGGATTAACAATGTGATGTAGCCTGCCTAGCTAGTAATGAATAATTACAAATTGAAGCCATTGTCTGCTCTTAGCAAAACCAAAAGATAAATCATCATATGCCAAAGGAGCAAATGAAGTCAATCATCGTCATTCAGTTCGACATTGCGATTCCTCAAAAAGAAAATCAATCTGCATTGTTGCTTTCTTCAAAAAAAAATCGGCATTGTTGCTTGTTCGCAGCTCGATCGTGTAGCATACAATGGGGCCGGGTGACTCACCATGCCAACGGCGTCCCTTGTTGCGGCGATGATGATGTCAGCGCAGGAGACGACGCCGGGGCATACTGTCTCGAGCGCCGTCTTGACGTCGTCGATGAAGTCGTAGCCGAAGATGCTACTGTTCTCCGGCGCCGTCTTCTCCGTATTGGGCCCGTCCAGCAGGATCGACGCGTCGCACCCCTTCATTTCATATATTCAACAACAAATAAATCAATAATAATGAAATTGATGGATCGATCGATAGATGATACGAGATATTGAAGAAAGCTAGCTAGCTAGCTAGCAGGCATGGTGGGGTTTGCGTACGGCGACGAAGCAGTCGTGGAACTGCAGGTGGAGGAGGCCGGCGACCATCCTCTTATCCCACGCGAGGCGGGACTTGACGGCGTCGTGGATGATGGCCTCCACGCTGAAGTTGCCGCACTTGCCGGCGTAGTAGTTGTTGGCTAGCTGACCGCGGCAGCTCACGGCTGAATAAGCCAGCACGACGAGGAAGGCGGCGAGCAGCGCGGCGGAGAAAGCCGGCTGCATCGTCTCCGGTCGACCGATCGGTGGTGGTGGCTATAATACTGCTGCTGCTGCTACTCTGCTGGAGTACTTCTTCGTGACTGTACTGGTGGAAAGAGAAGTGTATTGTTGACCAGCACAGCACAGTGCATGTGCAGCCGCAGCCTAGCTATAATAACACACTGCTTGTTCGAGCAGCAGGGAGATTACTGCTGCTGCTGGTGTGGTGGTGGTGGTGGTGGTGGTGGTGGGCGACTCTCTCCTCCCCTTCCGAATTCCGATCTCCTCTGCGTCTCTGTGAGGTGAGGTGAAGGTGATGGGGTCTCAAGAAGCCGCACACGGAATATAATGGTGGTGGGGTAGCATAGTTGTCTCTAGTTCAGAAAACCTGACCTGACAGAGATGATGCGTGCTAGCCTAGAGATCGCTCGCGGACCAGTGGGCAGAGCACGCAGTCGCCAGTCAGTGGGATTGCGCGGAGAGTCGTGCTGCGTCGTTCGGAGCCTGTGCGGCTGGCACTGCACGTAGGGCTCTGTGCGCTTGCGCTTGAGTAGCCGTGCCACCACACGTGCCTGCAGGCTGGTGGATCGAATGCCGGTGCTCAGGCAGCTCACCAGCTCAGCATCACCAGGCTGGTACCGTGCCCATTCATTTTAGAATATCTATACATCTACATTGCCCTAATACAAGGCCTTATTTGGATCTCGATCAACTAATGCTACTAATCGACCAATCCTTGCTGAGCAAATTAAGTCATCTTGTGAGACATATATAGAAGTTCATGGATAAACTTATAATGCATATATAGCTCATCAATGTTTCATGTCACTGCTCGATTATACTCCGTAATATTCATTCAGTTGTGATAAATGTTACTCTCTCCATTCCAAATTATAAAATGTTTTGACATTTCTAGATACATAACTAATTTTCCTATGCACTTAGACACATCACACACTATGGCCCTGTTTATTTCCTTTGGCAAAACTTTTGCCCAGCACTTTAGTCCATGTTTTGGACAAATGGATCTAAACACCTGGGCTAAAAGTGAGCAAAAGAGGGCTAAAACGCCTTGGGGTGCATGAAGGACACCTCATACCCCCACCCACCGGCGCCCGTCCAACCCGCGACCGCGTGGCGCCTTCCGCAGCCCCCCGGCGGTGCTCACTCCCTTCACCCCGGCTGGTGCGGCCTCCTCCCCCCGCGCGGCCTCCTCCACCGGCGGTGGCGTCATCTCCTCCCTCTCACCCTCCTCTTCCCCAGGATCTCAGCGGCTTCCTCTCCTCCCCCGCGCCCTCCTCCTCCTCTGAACCTCGGCGCGAAGCATCTGGATCACGCGGTTGCGGCGAGCGTCTCCCCCTCGAGCACCGCCGACGTCTGTCGCTTCAGCTCCCTGCCGCCGTCCGTCGTGCCGTGGGCCGGCCTCACCCCTCGGTGATGGCTGTCATCGCCACCGAGCGTCCGGCTGGGAGGGTAGGGAGGAAGGGGACAGAGGGGCAAATCAGTAATTTTTTATACAGACTAAACTTTTGCCATGGATCTCAACACCTCAAGTAGGACTAAAGTTTAGCAGCAAAACTTTAGGGGCTAATCTTTTGCCATGGCAAATGAAACTAAACATGGTCTATGTCTAAGTGCATAGCAAAAGTTATGTATTAGAAATGTCAAAACGACACTCACAATTTGAAATGGAGTAGTTACCAATTACTCTATATGCCTTTCTAACAAAGATCAGAGAGAAGGTGGAAAATAGGCTCCAAAAGAAACCTGACTCTTGGAAATGAAAACATTTGTCATATGGAGAGAGGGAGACTATAGTTCTCATTAAATCTTGTATGATCATGTTATCCTCCTTTGAGATACTCTAAGGTGTATTCAAAAAGTTGAATTATTATATATCCAAAATTTCTGGAGAGGGTTAACCTAAGAAAGAGTACATAACATATTCCATATATAGGAAACATGGTACCATTGAGTAGTACTACCTCTGTCCCAAAAAGAATGCAACTCGCTACCAGAATCTGGAATTACCTTGAGGGCCAAGGATTTTCTTGTGCGCCAAAATCAAACCGCCAAGGAAAGTGCAGTTTTCTTGGTAGTGCTACTGAACTCTCAAGGAAACATATATTCCTTGGAGGTTGAAGTAAACCGCCAAGGAATATATGTCAATCACCTGTCCACAAGATCAAACAACAAAGTCCGGTATCGTCGTGAAGCATATATGCCATAGTCCATCAAAAGAGTGTTTGTTTCACTATATGAACCGGAGCACTTTTGCATAGTAAAGAATAATGTTCATCTAATTGTGTTCTAGTGATTTATTGATGCCCCCCCTACAACACACCACTACTGGATTCAGGCGCTTTGCCGAGTGCCTAATGCACTCAGCAAAGCCTTTGCCGAGGGCAGCACTCGGCAAAGAGCCTCCGGTAAAAAATCCGTCAGCAAAGAATTCTTTGCCGAGCGCCTTTTATCGGGCACTCGGCAAAGTCTTTGCCAAGTGCAATCTCGGCACTCGGTAAAGAAAAGTGACCGTCACGGCGCCGTTTGCGTTAGCACATGCTTTGCCGAGTGTCATGTCAGAGGCGCTCGGCAAAGATTTTTTAATTTTTTTTTTCAAAATTTCTTTGCCGAGTGCCCTACCGGGGAGGCACTTGGCAAAGATTTTTTTTAATAATTTCTTTGCCGAGTGCCCTGCCAGGTCGGCGCTCGGCAAATATTTTTTAATTTTTTTTCGTAATTTTTTTGCCGAGTGCCCTGTCAGGGCAGCACTCGGCAAATATTTTTTTTAAAAAAATCTTTGCCGAGTGCCCTGGCCCTGGCACTCGGCAAAGAGGCTATTTTTTTATTCTATATTCACAAACACAGCATATAAGAGATATATATAACATCTGTGACATCACAAACACAATATAGCACATATATATCACATCCATCTCATCACAAAGGCAATACCACATATATATCACATATCGATCACACAATATCTCACATACACGACATCACAAGCATAATAGGTCCAATATCCATCGAAACAAGTCGATAGTTGATCACAGTGCATCACATGTCCATCAAGCGGTGAAAAAGAGATACAAACTACCGGTGGGGAGGAAACTGAGTGCTTGGTGAAGGAAAAGTGACGTCGCTTGCTTGCGCCTGAGATGGGTTATTCGAACCCGTCGACGGAGGCTGCATAAAGGACAAGAGATTGCATCTGTTAGAGTGGTCATCTAATGAAAGCACTAGTCGAAGCAATTTGGTTTCATACTCACAGGACTAGCTATAACTGGCGGCGACGGTGGAGCGAACTGCGGCACAGCTACATCGTGTATTTGCCCAAAGTTCTGCAGGAACGTCGTAATCTCCGCCAGCTGCTTGGCCTGCCTTTCCCGCTCGGCCCGCTCGGCCTACTCGGTCCTCGCCGCCAGGTCCCGCAGCTCCTGAGCCATCCTCTCGTTCTCGGCCTGCAACATTTCAATCGAATGTTTCAGTAATGCAATGGTAACTAAGTTATTTAAAGATCAATGTACGAAGAGTTAAACGGGACTAACCTAGAGTGCGTTGACCTACTACTGTGAAGGGGACGGCCATTGGCGTATGGCCAGGCCTCCTCTCGGGGTCTATGCTCGGATCTGGGAGAGGGAGGGAATCTCGCTAGGCTCGAGGGTGCCATCACCAATCCAGTACCGCCCATGCTTCTTGCCTTGTCCAAGCCTCATGACCATCGTCCCATCGATGTCGTCGGTGCTCGGATCCCAGTCTGGCCCATGGACCGACCATCAATTGCATCTACGCGGTGTCCCTACTCTCTAATAGGTGAGGATAGGTCCTAATCCCACCCGCGGATGCGTAGATGAGGTTAGTTTCCATGCTCCACTCCTATCCGAGATAGAATTTTGGCAGCACCTCCCCGCTATTCTCCCGATACATGTTCTGCAAGGGAGAGTGTGTATCCAGAGAACAACAGGGGGTGATGCCGAAACACCATCTCGGACCAGAGCGGACCATGGAAACTAACCCATCTACGCATCCGTGGGCTGTCCAAAAAACGTGGACAATCCAAAACAGATACGGTCGTAGATATACAAAGATCTGCATACCTCCAACCGTATCTCTTTTGGACGAGAGACACCTAACTAGGTTACACGACCAAAGACCACATACGGATATAGGGGTTATACCTAGGGTGCCGGTGAGGTTAGGGTAGCGGGGCGGTGGAGAGTCGGTGCAGTGGCGAGTCAACGCGGTGCAGGAAGACCCGCAGCGCCGACGAAGACGATCGAGGTCGCCGAGTCCCTCCCACAGGTCCTCCTACAAAAAAGGGCAAAATGGTTAGTGTCGACTCAAAATTTTGGCAGCACCTCCCCTGCACGGGGAGGTTCCCAAAACCTGCAAAAAAACATGGCACAAAGTTCAACAACCACATATATACCAAACATGGGCACGAAGGCCAACAACCACCAATATATCAAGAGGAGCCATGTACTTTAGTTCTCTTTCCATGCAGATGAAAGTATTGAAGTAGTACAACAACAATTACTACTAACCATACAACTACTACTAACACTACTACTAACAACTACTTAACTACTAACAGTACTAATACTAAGAACTACTTAACTATTAACAACTACTACTACTAACCACTACTACTTACTAACTACTACTATTTACTAACTACTACTACTACTAACCCTACAACTAACACTACTAACTACTACTACTAACCACTACTACTTACTAACTACTACTATTTACTAACTACTACTGCTACTAACCCTACAACTAACACTACTAACTACTACAACTAACACTACTAACTACCACTACTAACACTACAATTAACTACTACTAACACTACTAACTACTACTACTACTACTAACCCTACAACTACTACTAACACTACTACTAACAACTACTTAACTACTAACAGTACTAATACTAAGAACTACTTAACTATTAACAACTACTACTACTAACAACTACTACTTACTAACTACTACTATTTACTAACTACTACTACTACTAACCCTACAACTAAGGGTGGATAACGAGCCAGCTCGGCTTGTTTGGGCTCGGCTCGTTCTGGCTCGTTAAGATAACGAGCTAGCTCGGCTCGGCTCGTTATCCTAATGAGCCAGAAAGCCAGCTCGGCTCGGCTCATTAAAAGCTCGAGCTGGCTCGTTAAGCTCGCGAGCCAGGTATAAAAAATACACAAAATCTAATATTTGCATTTATCTAAAGTTTGAGAATAATAATAATACAAAAGAAATGCATCTAGACCAGTTACCAGTTAATTTATAGGGTCTAGACCAGTTACCAGTTAAATATAAAGTGCAAGACATGAAGTAATACAAAAACTAATACAAGTTTTGATACTTTTTTTCCTAGAAGCTTGGCTCGTTTAGCTCGCGAGCGGCTCGCGAGCTGGCTCGAGTTGGCTCGTTATAGCTAACGAGCTAAAATCTTGGCTCGGCTCGGCTCGTTATCATAACGAGCCGAGCCGAGCCGAGTCGAGCCAGCCACGAGCCAAGCGAGCTAACGAGCTTCGAGTTTTTCGTCCAGCCTTACCTACAACTAACACTACTAACTACTATTAACAACCACTACTACTTACTAACTACTACTACTACTAACCCTACAACTAACACTACTAACTACTACAACTAACACTACAACTAACACTACTAACTACAACTACTAACACTACAACTAACTACTACTAACACTACTAACTACTACTAACTACTACTAACACAACTAACTACTACTAACCCTACAACTAACACTACTAACTACTACTATTTACTAACTACTACTACTACTAACCCTACAACTAACACTACTAACTACTACTAACAACCACTACTACTTACTAACTACTACTATTTACTAACTACTACTACTACTACTAACCCTACAACTAACACTACTAACTACTACAACTATCACAACAACTAACACTACTAACACTACAACTAACTACTACTAACACTACTAACTACTACTACTAACACTACAAGGGTAGGGCTTACCTTGGCGGCAAGAACGGCAAGAGCGAGGGCCGGCGACGACGGTGGGGATGACCGCAGCAGCGCGAGGATCAACGGGCGGTCGGAACGGCGCGAGGATCGACGAGCGGTCGGGTCGGCACCTTCCTCTTCTTCCTCCTCCCCCTTCTCTTTCTTCCTCTTCTTCCTCCTCCCCCTTCTCTTTCTTCCTCTTCCACCTCCCCCTTCTCTTTCTTCCTCTTGCTCCTCTCCTTCTCCCTCTACTGGCTGGCCGCAGGGCACGGCGGGGCCGGTGGAGCTCGAGGCCGGGGGAGCTATGAGCGGCTCGGGGCCGACCGGGTTGCTGTCCCCGGGGAGCTCGGAGCCCGGGGCGCCGGCGAGCTCGGGGGCGGCGGCCGGGGACCCGGGGCGCGGGCGCGGGGCCGTCGGGGCAGGGGCACTGGGCCACCAGGGCCGGGCAGGGGGCGCGGGACGAGGGCGCCGGGGCGGGCCCAGCAGGACCTCGCCGGAGGGGGACGACGGTGGGGGCGG
Source organism: Miscanthus floridulus (assembly GCF_019320115.1). Classification (NCBI taxonomy): domain Eukaryota; kingdom Viridiplantae; phylum Streptophyta; class Magnoliopsida; order Poales; family Poaceae; genus Miscanthus; species Miscanthus floridulus. Next base: position 123,556,934 of record NC_089580.1, on the reverse strand, counting down.
CGCGGGCGGGCGGCGGCGGCGGCGGCGTGGCAGGGAAACGCGGGGGCGGGTGGGAGAGGAGTGAGGAGGGGGTGGGGTTGGGCCGGCCCGTTATGGGCCTTTAGGTTAAAAGATTTGTCGAGTGTCGGGCCCAGCGGCACTCGGCAAAGGGTTTTTTATTTTTTTTAATTCTTTACTGAGTGCCCTGTGACCTGGCACTCGGCAAAGGCTTCTTTGCCGAGTGCCAAGGTTGGCACTCGGCAAATTACTTTTTTTTTGTTTTTTTCCCCATTTTTTCTGGAGCCTTGCTACAGTAATTAAAACTCCATTTCAAAATTTGGGACAATTTTGAGTTTTTTTACTATATTTCCTTAATTATTTTTGTTTCATTGAATTTTTCCGACTATTTCAAATTTGAACTGCATGTACATGAAATAATGGAATTTGGTCATTCAAAAAATGGTATTCATGATGTTTGGCATATGTTGAGGTTGTATCTAGGAACTCGCATAAAATTACGAGCATCTTGTTGTCGTAACATGACGATGTACTTGCGGGAAAAGTGTATTTAAATTATATAAAATCCAAACGAAGTCTGAAAATCACGAAACTTGTCGAGGTGTCTTGTTATCGCATGTGGAGGCCGTGGTAAAAAATTAAGAAAGTTTGGAGCAAGTTGTGACATCGGATGCCTAAAAGCCAGACATCTCCACATGTGATCACAGGGCCCTCGGCAAAGGCAGATTACCGAGTGCCAACCTTGGCACTCGGCAAAGAAGCCTTTGCCGAGTGCCAGGTCACAGGGCACTCGGCAAAGAATTTAAAAAAAATAAAAAACCCTTTGCCGAGTGCCTAACGGTGGGGCACTCGGCAAAGGCTGACGGCAGGTGGCCGCCGTCACGCCGGCCACCTTTGCCGACAACTAAATTTTGCCGAGTGCCCGGCACTCGGCAAAGATTTTTTTGCATCCGTAGGCTGTCCAAAAAACGTGGACAATCCGAAACAGATACGGTCACAGATATACAAAGATCTACATACCTCCAACTGTATCTCTTTCGGACGGGAGACACCTAACTAGGTTACGCGACCAAAGACCACATACGGATAGAGGGGTTATACCTAGGGTGCCGGTGAGGTCAGGGTAGCAGGGCGGTGGAGAGTCGGTGCAGTGGCGAGTCGACGCGGTGCAGGAAGACCTGCAGCGTCGACGAAGACGATCGGGGTCATCGAGTCCCTCCCATAGGTCCTCCTGCAAAAAAGGGAAAAAATGGTTAGTGTCGACTCAAAATTTCGACAGCACCTCCCCTGCACGGGGAGGTTCCCAAAACCTACAAAAAACATGGCATAAAGGCCAACAACCACATATATACCAAACATGGACACGAAGGCCAACAACCACCAATATATCAAGAGGAGCCATGTACTTTAGTTCTCTTTCCATGCAGATGAAAGTATTGAAGTAGTACAACAACAATTACTACTAACCCTACAACTACTACTAACACTACTACTAACAACTACTTAACTACTAACAGTACTAATACTAAGAACTACTTAACTATTAACAACTACTACTATTAACCACTACTACTTACTAACTACTACTACTACTAACCCTACAACTAACACTACTAACTACTACAACTAACTACTACTATTTACTAACTACTACTACTACTAACCCTACAACTAACACTACTAACTACTACAACTAACACTACAACTAACACTATTAACTACTACTACTAACACTACAATTAACTACTACTAACACTACTAACTACTACTACTAACCCTACAACTACTACTAACACTACTACTAACAACTACTTAACTACTAACAGTACTAATACTAAGAACTACTTAACTATTAACAACTACTACTACTAACCACTACTACTTACTAACTACTACTATTTACTAACTACTACTACTACTAACCCTACAACTAACACTACTAACTACTACTAACAACCACTACTACTTACTAACTACTACTATTTACTAACTACTACTACTACTAACCCTACAACTAACACTACTAACTACTACAACTATCACAACAACTAACACACTAACACTACAACTAACTACTACTAACACTACTAACTACTACTACTAACACTACAAGGGTAGGGCTTACCTTGGCGGCAAGAACGGCAAGAGCGAGGGCCGGCGACGACGGTGGGGATGACCGCAGCAGCGCGAGGATCAACGGGCGGTCGGAACGGTGCGAGGATCGACGAGCGGTCGAGTCAGCACCTTCCTCTTCTTCCTCCTCCCCCTTCTCTTTCTTCCTCTTCTTCCTCCTCCCCCTTCTCTTTCTTCCTCTTGCTCCTCTCCTTCTCCCTCTGCTGGCCGGCCGCAGGGCACGACGGGGCCGGGGGAGCTCTAGGCGGCTCGGGGCCAGCCGGGTCGCTGTCCCTGGGGAGCTCGGAGCTCAGGGCTCCGGCGAGCTCGGGGCGGCGGTCGGGGACCCAGGGCGCGGGCGCGAGGCCGTCGGGGCGGGGGCGCTGGGCCACCGGTGCCAGGCGGGAGCGTCGGCCGGGCGCCGGGGCGAGCGTCGCCGGGACGGGGGGAGTGGGACGGGTGCGCCGGACCGGGCCCAGTAGGACCTCACCGGAGGGGGACGACGGCGGGAGCGGTGCGGGCGGGCAGGGGGGGCGGCGGCGTGGTAGGGAAATGCGGGGTAGGGTGGGAGAGGAGTGAGGAGGGGGTAGGGTTGGCCCGGCTCATTCTGGGCCTTTAGGTTAAAAGATTTGCCGAGTGCCGGGCCCAGCGGCACTCGGCAAGGGATTTTTTATTTTTTTAAAATTTTTTGCCGAGTGCCCTGTGACCTGGCACTCGGTAAAATTCTTTGTCGAGTCCAACCTTGGCACTTGGCAAAGAAGCCTTTGCCGAGTGCCAGGTCATAGGGCACTCGGCAAAGAATTTAAAAAAAATAAAAAAAAACCTTTGCCGAGTGCCTAACGGCGGGGCACTCGGCAAAGGCTGACGGCAGGTGGCCGCCATCACGCCGGCCACCTTTGCCGATGGCCAAATTTTGCCGAGTGCCCGGCACTCGGCAAAGATTTTTTTGCCGACAGCCAATCTTTGCCGAGCGCCCGGCACTCGGCAAAGGAAAATTTTTGCCGACGGCTAAAGTTTGCCGAGTGTCCGGCTCTCGGCAAAGGCAGATTTGCCGACGGCCTATCTTTGCCGAGTGCCGCTGGGTCCAGCTCTCGGCAAAGATTGCCTTTGCCGAGTGCCCGACAGAAAGCACTTGGCAAAGCTTTTTGCACTTGGCAAATCAGTCGTGTCCGGTAGTGCACGTAGACATTGACCAAATTTCTTCATTTCACCGGTGGTCTTTCCCCAGATGTACTTTCCAATCACCTCATTGGAGATCAACTCAATATTTATATGTATGCATATTGCACAAATGCCCGAATCATTTGACCCATGTATGCTCATAATATAAGATCCGTGAATGAAGGAACAAATGAATCGATTGGTCATGTACATGCTATATATATCAAGTTAATACCTGTTGTGCATAGCATATGCACTACTGGAAACAGTGGCTTTGCCGTGTGCCACAGGCACTCGGCAAAGATCAAAAAACACTCGGCAAAGGCTTTGCCGAGCGTAACACTTGGCAAACAGCACACGGCATCTACAGTGCCAGCAAACATCTCTTTACCGAGTGTTTTCTATCGGGCACTTGGCAAATACTTTGTCGAGAGCTGAAACCGACGCTCGGTGAAAAAAAGCAACGTGACGGCGCCGAGACGGTCACGGCGCGTTTGCCGAGTGTTCTGGACCTGACACTCGGCAAACCTGGCTGGTTTGCCGAGTGTCAAATCTTGGACACTCGGCAAACCTGCCTTCTTTGCCGAGTGTCAAATACCGGACACTCGGTAAAGAATGGCCCAGAACGTACAAATGTTGGCTTCTTTGCCGAGTGTCACAGCGCAGACACTCGACAAAGAATCCATTTTAGTCCCAGAATACACAGAAATTAGCCACGTGTCCGCTTTGCCGAGTGTTTTTACCCTGGCCCTCGGCAAAAGGCCTCTCTGTCGAGTGTAACACTCGACAAAGCGACCATATATTTCCTGTTTTTATTGTTCGGTCACGTATAACGTACCCCACTCAAATAAACATTACAGGCATCACACATAGTTTACAATAAGCATCACAGGCAGTTCATATAGATATATCGACAACACATAAATGAAAATAAACTTTAGAATCACTAGTAGGTTCATTCACAACCACAAATAGTTACAAGTAGTCACAGGTAATCCACAAATGCAAATGCAAATAAAATCACAAGTAGTCACTTAGGCCACGGGTTCCACTGCGACCACGCTAGGTCATGAGGCTCATTCAATGTCGCCGATTGATTCTGCATAAAGGAGAAGAGATTGCGTGTGTGAGACAAGATTGAACAACACATATGGTCTCTCTGCTGCCTAACTAGTATAACCCTTGCAACTATCAGTAATATCTTCTTAGTTGCATTGTGCTCTAGTATGATTGCTTAAGTAATAGTTGGTAACAAACATATAGCATTAGTCACTAAGTTTCTAGTGTCTGAGCATCTTTGTAAGATTGATTCTGCATAAACTAGAAACGGTGATTATAAGGTTGTAAAGTGACTCACAGTGCCTGAAACAGTATTTGGAGCAGGTTGAGGAGGAGGGACTGGCATCGGTAGTGGAGGTTGACCGATTGCAGCGTAAACACCCCTCATATATTCAAACATCTGCAGCTACTCTGCTTCCATCCTCTGCCACTCTGCCGCTGCCCTTTGTCGCTCTGCCTCCATCTCGCCTCTAGCTCCTCCCGGCGCCTCATTTCTTATTCCAGCAGAGCCTATAATATTTCATCCCAATGTTATAATGCAATGCAAAAGTATGTAAAAATCAATGAACAATGAATAAAACAGAAATAACCTAGAGCGCGTTCATCTGGAACCATGTAGAGTCCGACCGTGGGCGTATCGCCGGGCTAGAACTGGTGCTCCGTGCTTGAATCTGGGAGAGAGTGGGAGTACTAGCCGTGTTGATTGTGCCATCGCCAATCCCAAACCAGCCATGCTTCTTGCCTCCTCCCTCCCTCATGACCACTTCTCCATCAAGGTCATGGGTGCTCGGATCGTACTCTAGGCCATAGACCGCCCTTGCCATCGATGTGTATCCATCGAGGCGTCTGTGGATGGACTCATTGCTGTACATCGAGGGTGGGTCCTCCGGGTTGTAGGCGACATCGGCCGTCACCTTGCCATTGTGGGCCAAAGCATATGCCATGAACTGGGAGCAAGGCTCGCCACCATGTGCCGCAGACTGCAAAAAAAAGCAATATGATTAGAAATTATGCAGAATTGAGCGTTAGAATAAAGAAATGAATTCGCGTACCCATCTAGCCGAGTATTCTAAGAGGTTGAGGTTGTCTTGATGGTGTGGTGCACCTGGCATCAGCAAACGCCACTCCCAACAAGCGTTGTGATTCTCCTCCCACACGGGGTCGCACCACCTGTCCACCATCCGGGTCCAGCACTACAGATCGTAGGCACACCACCACAGAGGCACCTACGTCATCAAGTATATGACATATAAGAAGATGAAATTAAGCGTAATTAATCTCAGAAAAAATAAGTATTAATGTTCTATATTTACCTTCAGGTATTGTTCCGGGGTCAGCCTCATGGTTCTTGCTGCACTTTTAGGGAGCCTCACTCTAAGAATTTTCGCATGGTATTGGATCACGGCCTGGATGCGCGCCTCATAGTGCATGTCTTGACAAGTTTCTTGGCGGCTTTGTCAGCCATAGCATCCGCCTTGGCCTCGTATCTCTCCTCACATCTAAACAAATCCTGCATATAGACATGATGTATCCAGTCATTATTTCAAGAATGTCCAATCAATGCGATATTGAGCAATGTAGTGCAAGAAAGACTTACCCAAAGCTCGGCCTTGACATGCTGCGCCTTGTCGACAAATACCCTACCACCCCGATCAGGGGCATCGGGGACGGCGGCATAGTGGGTCCACGTGTAGGCCGGCTCGATAGTTCCACTGAACTGCACCAGGCTAGGGAACTTTTCCTTGATCAAAAGACCAAGGATGCCGTTCACATGGCGGTGTGATCACCCCCACCGACCTTCCTCCAACCCCCGCCCAAGTGATTAAGATAAATTATTAGTTTCTATTGTAATTTTGAACATATCAAACAAAAAATTAGTGATAACATCTAAAGTTACTTGTCTCCATTGGGTCGAATCAGCGGGCGTCTCTCAAGAGGTATCGGACGCCTCGGGAGGGTCGAGGGACCTCACAACCACACACACGACGAAGTAGAGGAAGAGGTACCCCTATCTCCTCCTCCATCCCTGCCTCATCCTCCACCCCTGCCTCCTCCACCTCCACCCCTGCCTTCTCCTCCACCTGTACCTCCTCCTCCTCAGAGGATGAGTGAGCAGAAGGTAACTCAGACGGCGACGAAGGTGCAAGCGACGGTGGCCTCGTCTTGCCTCCACCCTTCCCTCGACCCCTGGGTCTACCCGAGGTCTCTTCCCGGACCCCTTAGCTGCATCGGACCCTTTACGCGTCGCTATCGCTTTTGAGTAAAGCGACGTTATCCTCTTCATATCGCCCACCATTGTTCAATCACCTGTAATTAAAAAGAGTAAACCAATTAGTATAGATAATACATCAAAATAGATGCAAAATAAACAAAACATACTTAGAAAATAACATGGTATGACAAATAATAAATCAATTAGCACGGATCATACATGTATTAGAAATAATCATCATGATCGGGATTAGCTGGATCATAAGCCTCATCATCACCATCACGCATGTCGATATAATCATCCCCATGCTCCGAAGGAGGAATGTCGTCATCACCGTCATTGCTTAGATGTAATCGTTGAAGTAATTCTAAGTCCTTCACATTCTGAACCTCGTCTCTAGCATCCTATTAGCACCACTTTCATTGTCTACTTCCATACCCTGAGCTTCGGTTAAGTCTATCTCAAAACTCCCTTCGAGCCCATCTTCTTGAAAGAACTCTCCATCATATGTGTTGGGGTCTATGTTGTAATCTTGATTGTTTGGGACATGTAGTTTACCGTGTGGCGATACCTTGTACACAACATCCCAACCCTTAAGACGGTCTACAGTTTGGCATGGGTATGAGAGATAATAAACTTGCGTGGCCTGTTGAGCCACAATGTAGACATCATCTCTCACACAATCGGATTCACCATGGTAGATCCACCGGGTATAGTCCGCCGTGAATCCATTTTTGCAAAGATGTTTACCCATGACCACATTTGTTTGTCGATGCGTGTTTGCACAAATGTTGTAGGGACACCAAGTGGCACGCGCTCCTTTAACCCTTGCAAATGCTAGTTCCAAGAAAGCATCGGTCTTCTCAATCCATTCATCGATGAACGAACCCTGACTAGAGCGGCCCGTGTACATCCACTCACGGTCATCCATCCTCTAACATATTAGCAAGTAATATAAAAATCAATTGCATCTACAAGTTCCTACATGGCAGTCTAATAGGTGAAGATAGGTCTTAATCCCACCCAAGGATGTGTAGATGGGTTTAGTTTCCATGCTCTACTCCTATCCGAGATAGAATTTTGGCAGCACCTCCCAGCTGTTCTCCAAATACACATCCTGGCAGGGAGATTGTGTATCCAGAGAATAACATGGAGATGTTGCCGAAACTCTATCTTGAATCAGAGTAGAGCATGGAAACTGACCCTATTTACACATACTCGGGCTGTCCAAAAAACATGGACAATTCGAAATAGATACGGTTATAGATATGCAAAGATCTACATATTTCCAACCGTATCTCTTTCGAACGGGAGACGCCTAGCTAGGTTACGTGATATACAACCATCATACGGAAAGAGGGGTGTAGGATGCCTCACCTTGCTATCCTGCAAAGTGACGAGTCGAGGACGGTGGGGAATGATCTTTGCAATAGCCTCTCCCGCAACAAAGGAACATAATAGTGTCAATTGTAAATTTCGGTAGCACCTCCCCTGCACGGTGAGGTAACCAAAACCTACAACAAACCAACGGCACGATGGCCGACAACCACATACACACCAAACCAACAGCACGATGGCCGACAACCACATACATCAAGGCAGGCAGAGATAAATGTCACGCCGCTATAGTTGACAACATTGTATTCCACTAGCATGCCATGCCAAGGTGTGGAGTAGAAGCTCTACCATCCATGCGACCATGCATGATGCATTCCATTTCCCTTCCACAGACCACAGCAGCACAAGAAAGGCAAGCACACACAAACTAGCATGGCAAGGCATTTAACCTAGTTTTTGCACATTTTTACATAGCAATCAGTGTTGAAACAATCTAAGGTCGACAGAAATACATGAATCTAGGCAATAAAAATTCTTGGCATATACCTCTGAACTGCAACTTTGGCGACGTGGCACGAGCGTAGAAGCCGGCGGTGGGGCGCGGGCGCCGGAGCCTGCGCGGGGGCCAGGGGCCTGGCGCGAGGCGTCGGGTGCCGGAGGCCGAGCGCCGGGGGTGGGGGCCGGTGGCGGCATGTAGGGGGCTAAGGGCGGCGCGGGAGGCCGAGCGCCGGAGCCTGCGTCATCGGCGCACGGGGGCCGGGGGCCGAGCGTAGGGCGCCAGGGGCCGGTGGCGGGCGTAGGGTGCGGGAGGCCGAGCGTCAGGGGCTAGGGGCAGCATGGGAGGCCGGGCAGCGAGCGCAGGAAGCCGACGGTGGGCGCGGGCGTGGGGCCAGCACAGGGCCGGCGACGAGCACGGGCGCGGGGCCGGCGGCGTGGGCTGGTGTGGGCGCGGCTATGTGTGTGAGTGTGTGCGTGTGTGTGCGGCCGGGTGCGGGACTAGGGGTGATTACGAGGGAAGTTTGCCGAGTGCCCATGATCTAGCACTCGGCAAACCCCCATTTTTTTCATTTTCAAAACGTAAACTACTACACGTGTGTGAGGCCCGTAAAGCTGTTTGCCGAGTGTCCCAGTTCTGACACTCGGCAAACTTTTGTCGAGTGTTAGATTGCAGGCACTCGGTAAACCCATTTTATTTTTATTTTTTCCATTTCCAAATCCTAAACTACTGCACATGTGTGGGGCCTGTGAAGTTGTGTTCCCGAGTGTCCCAGGCCTGACACTCGGCAAACCCCAGGTTTACCGAGTGCTAGATCGCGGACACTCACCGTTTTTTTCATTTCCAAATCCTAAACTACTGCACGTGTGTGGGGCCCGGAGAAGAGGGTTGCCTAGTGTCCCAAGTCTGACACTCGGCAAACCCCATGTTTGTCGAGTGCCATATCAAGGACACTCGGCAAACTTCGCAAACTTATTTTTTTTCATTTTCCTTCTTTTCCATAACGTGTTTTCCTCAATTTGTTCCGATATACTTTAAAAATACCTTCTCAAATTCACTGAACAATATATATTTGATTTTTCTAGAAATATTATTCCATTATTTCATGCAGTTATAGCTCAAATTCAATTTCTATCAATTAAAATTCTATAATTGCACTTAATAAATTAAAATTATCAAACGGATCCAAAAAATTACCAAAATTATACATGAATCAATCTATGTTCTCTATTGCCTATACAAAAAGTTTTGAAGTCGAACCCCAATTCGACTGTCACTTTGACTCTAAATCTTACCGAATCGTTCTCAACGCTACGATTCTTCTTCTGAGATACTTCGGTTTGTAAACATCATATGTGACAGATTATGCGAAACCTTCTCGATTTTTTACCACGGTCTCCACATATGATATCAGGAGATCTTAACAAATCTCATGATTTTCATACTTCGTTTGCTTTTTTTAGAATTTAAAAACCATTCGGCTGCACGTTCGTGGTCGTGTTTACTGAACAAGATGTTCGAAATTTATTTTCATTTCCTGGGTAAGCCTCACACCGGACTCAATAACATGAATATCATTTTTATACTCATTTTATTCTATTATTTGAATTACTTGCGGTTCAAATTTGACTTATATCAAAAAATTCCTTGAAATGCAATAAATTAATTAAATATAGCAAACAGATCTAGAAATATACCAAATCTTAACATGGAGTTCCACATGCTGTATGTGGACAGTAGAAAAAGTTTGAAGGTCAGAAGAGAAAAAAAACTTATTTATTTGCCGAGTGCCAAGAAAAAACACTCGGCAAAATTATTTCTTTACCGAGTGCTAAAGAAAAACACTCGGCAAACTTACTTCTTTACCGAGTGCCACTAACGGACACTCGGCAAACTACTAACGGCCAGCGCACTAACTGACGGATGTCCACGTGGCGATTTTTTACCGAGTGTTTTTTCCTAGTTTGTCGAGTGGTCTTTTTTCAGCACTCGACAAAGATATTGGTATGCCGAGTGTCAGTACTTTGCCGAGTGTGGTTTCTGAAGCACTCGACAAACAGCTTTTTTGCTGAGTGCCCGATGGAATGCCCTCGGCAAATCTTTTGGCACTCGGCAAATCTACTGTTTCCGGTACTGATGCATTATATTCCCACCAATGTAGCCAGATCAGCAAATCAAAAAAATAAAAAAAAACACATGCAATCATGCAAGTGTTAATGCATATATGATCAAGCACTCCAGCAAAGGTAGATCTTATACTGCTAATGCGTATGCATTCTTTCCTTTGATTACCGAGTTTTTTTTAGTTAATCAGCTAGCAAGGCACTTTAAAAAATCCGTGGAGTCAATCGTTTACATGTGGATTCCACATTCATCAAGTAGCGAGAGAGTGTGTGTCTCTCACACAGATCATCGTAGTAAACACGAAACACGTGATGATCAAGTGGCTCGGTTGGTTGGGCATGCATGTGCTTTGGATCCAAGTCACGGACCGCCCTTCCGATGCGCAGGCGCATACAATATATGCAGCTCCCAAAGAGGGAGAGGTCTGAGGTATCTCACTCTACGTCTGCAGTCTGCTGTTGATTTGTCGGTGACTTGTGACTTTGTGAGTCTTCTTCTCACCGTATTTGACCTGCAGGAGTCGTTCAAGGTTATTAGGGTCACCACCTTTACCTCCTAGATTGCCGCGACCGACCTAATTTCCTCCTCAAGGATAGAATCTGAGCCCTTGTTTAGTTGGACTCCAAAATTCAAAAAGTTGTTACAGTACCTGTCACATCGAATGTTTGCGGCCCGTGCATAGAGCATTAAATGTAGACGAAAAGAAAAACTAATTGCACAGTTTGGTGGAAAATTGCAAGACGAACGTTTTAAGCCTAATTAGTCAATGTTTGAACACTATTTGCCAAATAAAAACGAAGGTGCTACAGTAGCCCCAAAATCCAAATTTCGCGAACTAAACAAGGCCTATGCATGGCGCTGCTAGCTGTAGCAGCGTAAAGCGTGTGGTTTTCTGACTTCTCAATCTTTCAGAACGCTTTATGATTCTTTAAACAGAAAGTTGCAGAGAGATTGGTACGGTGCTTCCTTCAGGGCCTTCAGCAACTTCCATTTTATGGCCAACTGACACACGGCAGCTGGTGCCAGTGCCAGTAGTATATGATGTGTGCGCTCGATCTTGCGGCGAAACTGAATTCATCACAGTGTCTTCATACTCCTCAAATGCATGCATTGACCGCATGCATGCATGTCACAGGTTGCATGCGTAGAAGATGGAAGCAGCATGTTCTCGTTGTTGCGAATTGAAGTGATATTCATATATTCATATATATTTACCACCGGCCTGCTACTAGCTAGCTAGCTACCGTCGTTCCCATTTGGAGCTTCCTCATATGTTAGCTATAGCCTACACTACAAGTTGTTCTCCTGCATAGTACTATATATCCTATAGGTGAGCTACCTTAACCTGATTTGACCCGCGATATGTGTTCTACTATAAAAGTTATCTGGACTTAAGCAACCAGACATTCAGTTGGTGTGGACTGTGGCCATACAAGCAGTGGCGGAGCCAGGATTCCAAACTTGGGTATTCCTACTTCCACGTCAATAAAAAAATCAGTTGTTTTTAACTGCAATGAGTGAAAATACTACAAAATATGAGCCAATTTGAGAGGCTGTTTTTTTATTGTTTTGGGCTTCAATAAGTGAAAATACTACAAAATATGGCATTATACATATACATATACAAGTATATACACATATATACATAGAAGTGTGCTAAAATAGTTGGGTATTCCTGGGAATATGGGGAATACCCTCTGTATCCGCCCATGCATACAAGCCATACAAGCCGGAGCTGCGCATACATTCTCATGTGCTGGATCTGCTCATGATGATACATTGATGCCTGCCTCTGATCTACTGAAGGTAAACAAAGTCTCAAAGAGACTGCATTGGAGCTCGAGCAACAGTGCCCATGTGCCGCGGAGTCGCCAAGTCAAACAGGCACCGACCCAACAAGGAACTAATCTCACCCATCAACGTGGAGTACAACAAAAGAATTGAAATGGGCTGGACCGGACAGGTATTCGTCTTCATGTTAAGGCCCGGCCTCTTTGATCACAGGATAGGAAACATACAGGGATAGGAAAAACATAGGAAATGACGTGCTAGGTTTCTCCAATCACATAGAGCACGTGTTTAGTTGGCTGAATTTTGGAATTTGGACTACTGTAGTACTTTTGTTTTTATTTGATAATTAGTGTTCAATCATGGACTAATTAGGCTCAAAACGTTCGTCTCGCAATTTCTAACCAAACTGTGCAATTAGTTTTTTTTCGTCTATATTTAATGCTCCATACACGTATCGCAAGATTCGATGTGATAGGTACTGTAGCACTTTTTAAGAAAAATTTTTGGAACTAAACAAGGGCGGTTCAAAAACACAGGAAAGTAAAACAGCTGCTCTTTGGCAGCACCACAGGAGAAACAAAGGACTTGTCCTGGACACGTTTGAGAAGCTCTTGCTAGCCGTTGCATTCAAATCAGACACTAACCGTTACATGGAGTTACAAATACATGCAGCCGTTACATGGAGTTATAAATACATCCAGCAGCACACAAACTTCATACGTCTCATTTGCATCCTGAAGAGACCAAGTAGCTCATCTCACTACTAGAAACTACTTTATTCATGTGGGCCATTTATTTTCCCTGACGCGTCTCGAAAGGCTCACAGAGAAAATATAAGGGGCTCTTGCGTTTGTACCCTTGTTTTATATCGAAATTGTGATTTTACCCCTGTTTTTTTTGACTTTGTGAATTTACCCCTACTGTTTCATTCACAAAGCACCAGTTTGCCCCTGCTCCGTCATCCACCCCTAACGGTGTTAAACTTTGTACAAAAGGACATAAATGCCCATGCGATTTTATCCCTGTTTGTTATGCCTAATTGTGATTTTACCCTGATTTGGAATTAGACTTTTTTATTGTATGCCATATTGCAATTATTTGAACTCAGATTTAATATTGATAAATATTCAAAATTTTGGCAGCACCTTTGCTATATTTTGCTAGCATCATGACAACAATATAAAGCACATATAAAACACATAAGAAAAATCATGGAGAACCACAACATTTCAAAGTCTACCGTACATGTCAACATGTCCACAAAAGTTGTGAAAAAAAACATGTCCACAAAAGCTACAGGTCTACACCATGTCACATGTCCACAAAAGCAACTGCACCATGTCAACATATCCACAAAAGAAACAAGTCTGCACCATGTAAACATGTGCACAAAAGCTACATCCATCTCATTCAAGGACCACCTAGAGACCTAACAAACTAGCTAGCCTTCCTCCTGTTCGCCCTCCTCTTCCCCTCCCTCTGAAAAGCATTGAACAGGTTGGTTAGTAATGATTACATCAACAAATAAGTGCATGGATCATGATAGTGTGTAACTACATTACTGTAGAGAATAGCAAACTATGATAGGTTGACAGGCAGAACTAACAATTGCAAATACCAAAAGGTCTGTGTCATTTTCATTTGAACCTTAGATCCATTTATCCCATGGCCAATTGGCTATGAATGGCACAGGATGAGAACAGGACATCCGAGGAGCGAGAGAAGATGGGCCAGGCATTCACAGTTCATTACTTCACTTACGAGAAAGGAATCCAGAAGTACTTAATCTGGGGTCTGACTGCCCGCATCTTGATCCATGCTGCTTCAGTTGTATACCAGCGACCACCAGACTTTATAGAGCGAAGGGCACATTTCAAATTGCCAAAGCTTACAAAGGACTGCTCTTCAATGCTAGCAGGACCTACTAAACACTAGTGCCTACACTGCTATCTCAACTATACGCTATTTGGAGTACAGATCTACAGGATATTGCACCAGCAGAGTTTATAGAATCAAAGAGGAGTCCAAATCACTTGATGTCATGTTAATTTAGATACTTTCTACAATCTTCTACTTACACAATAGTAGCAACTGCACCATGACTTACATTGGCTCACTGCTGCCCTCTCCTGATTCTCTTCCTCTTCCCCTTCCCCTTCCCCTTCCTCTTCCTCTTCCCCTTCCCCTCCCAGTAGCACTTGCACTAAAAAGAGAGGAAACATGATTTCAATATTATCAGATTATGCCACGAGTAGAAGTGAGCACCAATAGAACCATGACTTACATTGGCTCACTGCTGCCCTCTCCTGATTATCTTCCTCTTCCCCTTCCCCTTCCCCTTCCTCTTCCTCTTCCCCTTCCCCTCCCAGTAGCACTTGCACTAAAAAGAGAGGAAACATGATTTCAATATTATCATATTATGCCACGAGTAGAAGTGAGCACCAATAGAACCATGACTTACATTGGGTCATCGTTGTCCTCTTGTGATCCATGTTGTGAAGAATTGAGCCTTCTCTTTTGACTAGCAGTGAGACCTCCTTGGCAAGTCTTGGCTAAATGCCCTGGTTCATGGCACTCAGAACACAATCTTCTTTTCTTGCTACTACTGACCTCATCATATGCCTTGAACCTAGACTTTTTAGGTCTCCCAGGTTTCCTTCTCAATTTAGGCTTATGGATTTTGTAGCCTAAGTCAACACGTGGCCAAAGATCTTTGGATGTCATTGGACTGAAAGTACCTGCATATGCCTTTCTCAACCTTTCAATAGAGAAGTATTCATGGACAAAGTCATCCATTTGAACCTCTCTACTAAGCTTTGCAATGAAAGCTAGAGCATGGCTGCAAGGCTTTCCAGTCACTTGCCAAGCCCTACAGGTACATGTCTTTAATTCCAAGTTAACTGCATGCCTAAATCTGTTGACTGTCACTTCTGCTTTTCCAGGCCCACAAATTAAGACATCATGGTCCTTAATGACCTTCGATTTAGCATTCAGATCTTTGATGATATCTGGGATTATTTTTCCAGACATCTTTCTAGCATTCTTTGATCTCAAGACAAATTTCTCAATGACCATTTGTCTTATCTTGTCATGCATTTCCACAATATGATGTTCCTTTGTTTTTGACACCCAACTATTGAAACTCTCAGAAAGATTATTGTTGATGTAATCTACCTTGCAATCTTCTAAGAATTTGCTTCTACTCCATATGTATGGATGGTTCTCATCCAACCATTCAAGTGCCTTGGGATCCTTCTCTTCTATATTCCTCATGAAGAAGTTGAACTTGGCAGTTGTGAAGCTCTTGGCAGCTGCCCACATATTCTTCCCATAAAGAGTGCCACTGTAACTTTTCTTCATGTTCTTCCACAAATGCCTCATACACTCTCTATGCTCAATTCCTAGATAGACATCTTCAACAGCAACTTCAATTCCCTTGCCTGCATCTGTACTGATGACCAAACCTGTGTGACATAATTGACATATGTTAGGTAACAACAATTTAAACTTGAAGGAAAACAGGCAAATAGCAGTCATAGGTACACACCTGGAGGAGTACCAATTGCTTTTTTCAAGTTTTGGACGAACCAAGTCCAACTTTCCTTAGACTCGGTCTCAATCACCCCATATGCCACTGGGAATAACCGATTGTGACCATCTACTGCAACAGCTGCTGCTAACTGACCTCTTGACCTGCCTGTCAAGTGAGTTGCATCCATGGCAATGTATGGTCTGCATCCTTGTAAAAACCCATCAATGCATGGCTTTAGAGCAACAAAGAATCTCATGAAACATACATGGCCATTGTGCTCCTCAGTCTCCATTTCAACCACACTGCCAGGCACTGACCTCAGAAGCTCAGCTTGATAAGTAGGAATCAAGTCATAAGAATCTTCCCACTTCCCATATATGATATCAAGTGCTCTCATCTTTCCTCTATAGACTCTATCATATGGAATATCCACTGAGTACTTCTTCTTTAACTCATCTTGCAATCCCTTTGGACCCATTTCAGGGTCATCCCGCAGTAAGTCCACAACTCTATCACAAACCCATCTATTTGAGGCCATGGACTGACCACACTTGTTGAAAGAACCACAAGTGTGCTTTGGTCCACTTGTCTTCACCTACAACATAATAATGACAATCCAACATTTTGTTAGCAAATTACATCTCAAGTCAATACACTACATTATGGAAAGAGGACCAAATTACCTTGCATCCAACGTACTTCTTGCTTGTAGACGCGAAAAAAGACCACTTACAACCCTCATCAGCTCTCTTGCATATGGCTCTGAATCTTTCTTGATCTTTTTTGACAACCTTAAAAGCATGGTCATGCAAGATAGCATGATGTGTAACTGCAGACTTGCACTGATCAACATCTGGAAACACCACATCTACATCAATGCATGGATCATCAGGATCATACAAAAACATGGGAGCATCATACTCATCTACATCATCAAGTATTTCACCATCAGGATCAAACTCTGGATCAGAGCAATCATCATCAGAGTCAGAAGATGCTCCTAAATCAGTGTCATAGCTGCTGTCAGAGAATATGCCCTTATCATCATCTCCAACCTCCTCCTCATCTCCTACCCCCTTATCATCATCTCCAACCTCCTCATCATCTCCTACCCCCTCATCATCATCGCCTACCCCCTCATCATCATCATCATCATTTGTTGCTCCCTCATTTGTGGTGGCTCCCTCATTTGTGCTCCCCTCAATTAGGTGTATTCTACTCCTCACATTAGGATGACACCTACGTTTGGTTGGTGAAAACTGCAGTGGCCCTTCAAAATCATTTATCTGGGCATTGATGCAAGCTACCCCCTTGTCTACATTGAGTACAAACCACTCTAAAAGATGTTCATCAGTTTTCATCTCAAATGAATCATTTTCCAAATCACGCCATAAGGTTATGTATTGCTTAGACCCCCACATGCAATGCTCAGCTACGAAATCAACCAACTGCAGCAGCCCAAAGCTATGTATGTCATCAACAACTTTAGTTGGCAAAGTTTTACCCTGCTGCCATGACTTTGGACCATTGTCTGGCAAGCTGAAAAAAGATCGAATTCTAACTACAACTCGTATACCCCTGTGATTTGGCCTACAAACCACAGACGTAGTATGCGGTTAGTTTATCCAACTCAAACCATCAACAATGCACTCTCTGGCAAAAAAAAACCCAACAGTAGATAATGGTTAGGGTTTGCTGAAACCACCTTTGCTCTTCCATGTTGGTCGATTTGACAGATCCCGTGCGTTAAGCTGTCGTCGGCGCCATCCACGTAGCAGAACTGAGCCATGCGCCTATCTCGCACCAAAATGAACATAGTCAATATCTAAGACTATTTTACAGGATTTCACAATGCAAGGTGATAATGAAGACATTTACATTGAGCTCCAATTAAGTGAGGGAAATATGAATATAGCTAAGGAAGAAGGACTAGTGAAGAAGTTTAAGCTGACAACAACAATTGGAACATACAAAGGTAGCTGGTTCCATGTATACCATCACCAGAATAATTGAGGTTGTTGACAACACTACACTGAGGATCACAGAACTGCCAATCCACCGTTGGACTCACTTGTCCAGGCAACCAGAGGTAAAACTACGAAATCATTTTACACAATGCCAGAGTATGAAGAATGGAGAACAAATTTAGGAGCAAGTGCAAGTTCATGGACTATAAAATACTACAAGGTTTGTTTATGCTGGATCAACACTAAATCTGCAAACTGATTTTTAGCCTGGAACGTATATTGACCAACAAGAGAAAAAAGTCAAGTATAGTGATTTCATCAACAAAGAGCTGATACTCTTCTCCATGGCGGACCTGCAGCGATCGATACCTTCAATGGTTGATGGCCTTAAACCAGGTCAGAGGAAGATTCTGTTTTGCTCATTCAAGAGGAATTTTGTTAAGGAAGCTAAGGTGCGTCTGTTGTTTACCTTTCCTTGCATTACAGATTATCTAGGGTTTATTTATTGGAATGGCTCAGAATTTTGTTGGCAGCAATAACATCAATCTTATGTAACCTGGTGGTCAGTTTGGCACCAGAGCTCAGGTGGGATAACAGGGCAAAAGTTAGTACTTGTGAGGATACGAATCGAGATTCCGTCGGAAGCAAGGGGAGCACGAATAAGGAAGGATTCAATTCAAGGCGGGCGCAGTCGCTCACCCGTCGGGAGCCGGAGATGGGCGCCGCGGAGACCCGTGGCCAGGCGTCGTCGGGAGCCGCGTCCAGGAACCAGATCCACCCGCTCTGCCCGCCCTGATGCCGCTCCGCCCGCCCTTGCGCCCCGGCCCGCTCTGCGCCCACGTCGCCCCGATGCCGCACCTGCTCTGCCCGCCCTGATGCCGACGCTGCTTCGAGCCACCGCACCCACGCTGCACGCTCCGCCGCCTAGAACCGCGCCGCCCGCTCCCTCCCTCTCCGATGCGGTCCGATGGAGTCGAGAAACAGCCAGAAAGGATAAGGGGCAGTCTTGGCATTTGGACTTTCCTTTTCAGGTTTGGAATTTTTTAATTCATCTATTCGATGGCCATCTGACGGACGTCCAAAGCAGGGGCAGACGGACACTTCAGTTCAAAATAACAAGGGCAAAAACACAAAGTTAAAAAAATAGGGGCAAAATCACAATTGGAGTACTGAACAAGGGCAAGAACACAATTCTCCCAAAATATAATTACTCGGTCGGGTCGCCTTCCTCACAGAAAAATGCAGATTTCCCTGTCGGTATATAGTCCTCTCAGGATAATAAAGAATTTTTTTTTGTGTGCTGACACATTATTCTGTCGGTGTATCCACAGGTTAATTGTTTGGCGCGCAATATTTTCAGTTGCCGCGCGAGATTTTCAGTTGGTGTGCATAATAGCCGTGCATACCACAGTCCTGACCCCTAAAAAAACAAATTAAAAATAAATCCCCAACCCCATCCCCATGAGTCCACCCAGCATATCGAAACGGTCTCCAAAACTCCGTCCCTTCTCTCGGTCTCCTCCCTTTCCCTCCGGCCGCCGCACTCCCTTTCCCTCCGGCCGCCACATATTCCGCATCCCCCGTGAGGCCATTCACCAAGCAGCTAGTTCGTTTATCCCTCTCCAAGATCCATAGGGCTACAGCACTAGCCACCACTTCCTCCATCTGGATCTGGAGGCGCCGCCTCTAGCGCCCTCTACTGAGCTGAAGCCACTGCGGAGGCCCCCGGCGTCGGCCGCCGCTGACGCGAAGGCGGCCAAGGTAGAGGAGGACAGCACGATGCCTCTGCGACAACCATCTGCATCTCGTATTGAACTACATCTTCCAGGTTCTGTGGTAAGTCTCTATTCCTCCTAACCCTCATCTTGACCAATCCCTTTTCCACAAAACTAGATCTATGTTGTGGTAGATTTGATTTTCCTACAGGGAGATTTGTTGTTTCTTAAAATAAAAAACTCGATCTATGCTGTGATATGGAAAGCCAGGTGCTGGCCTATGTATTTTCTTGAAATACTCCCATGTGTTGAGAATGAGGGGCGCATCCACCCTGTAGCAAGCTATGGCAGGCGCCGTAGCTATCAGCAGTAGCACACCAGTAACCTTGTTAGTTTATAGAGAGAAAAAAATATATAGATCTATTTTTTTTGTTTCATTCATAGCACACATGATTAATGCAGGGAGGAACTTAGTGGTTCTTGGAGGAAAGGGATAGCAATGGTTCTGGAAGGGCAGAGAGAGCAGTGGTGCCATCTCGGGGCTTGTTTCATTGGTAGATTAGGGGGTTTGTAGTTTGATTCATTCATACATTGGGCTGGTTTTATGTGGATGTATGTTGAGCGGCAAATTGAAGGCATCTAACAAATGCACTACTAATTTGACATACAGCTAAATAGCTGTTATTAGAATTAGTGTTTCACTGTTGTCTTGATTAAGATAAGTGTTACTTTATTTTTTTTATCAATAACATGATAAGCTGTTCATCAGTATTGCCTTTATATTGTATAGGCTGTTCATCAGTACAACTTATGCATAGTGCACTATTTTTATTTGTTTGACACAGGTTAAAATAAGCTTCTGCGATTTGTGTAGTAGTCAAAAAATACTTCATCATCACTACAACCCATAACAAAGTGGTGTGAATTGGCTTTCTGGTTAAAGGTAAAGTTCTTACTTTTTGTTGTGTTTATGAATGTGCTCTGCTATGTTGTGATGCTCATTCTCTTTTATTACACATTGCTGTCATCGTCTTGTGATTGCCATCAGTTATCACTATTTAATATGATTGGTATGCTTTTATTACACACTGCTGCTATCTTGTGATTGCCACCGGTGTACATTTGTTAATTTGGTTGGTATACACGTCTTTTGTTATGGAATGATAGATATGACACATTCCTAGATATGTTGTATGCCTATATGCATGGTCTAAATTAACAATTAAAATTTTATATTTGCAATACAAAGATAGTTCAAATGTCACGCTCGTGGATGTATAATGGTTGGCAACATGGTAAACTTCCCTCTAATGAATGGGTTGATGAAACAACTAAATTCTTGAACCATGCATTCTCTTTATCGGATGTGGTTGAAAATGATACCATCAAGTGTCCTTGTGCCATGTGCCGGAACTACTTTAGGCAGAAAAGGAATACTATAGAGCTTCATTTGTTTAAATTTGATTTTAGAGAAGGCTATGAAACATGGACAGAACATGGTGAGAGTCTTGTTAGTCATGATGAACATAGCACTGTAGGTACTGAGGAGGGTTGTAATGAAGTTGACCGTATGGATGATATGCTATTTGATCTGGTTGGTGAACATCCACCAGCTATAGATGATACGCCAACATCCTCTACCCAAGCCTTTTATAGAATGGTTGCTAATGCTGATGAATTGGTGCATGATAAAACTACCCACTCGTCACTTTCTGTTGTAGCTCACTTGCTTGCTGTGAAGTCAATGTACAATATGTCAATTGACCACTATGATGATTTCTTAGAAATAATCCATGAACTCCTGCCTCCGGACTCTAAGTTGCCAAAGAACTTCTATGAGTCAAAAAAATGCTAGATGGCCTGGGTATGCCATATGTTAAAATTGATGTGTGCTATAACAATTGCATGCTTTTCTATGGAGATAACAAGAACAAAGATAAATGTGACTTCTGTAATGCCAATCGATTTGAAGAAGGCCGGAACAAAGTTGCACACAAAGTTTTGCGTTATCTTCCAATAACGGATAGACTACAAAGGTTGTATGCACATGAAGAAATAGCCAAGCTAATGCGATCGCACAATCACTCCACGTCAGGTAAAATAGTCCACCCTTGTGATGGAGAAGCATGGCAGCAATTTAATGTGGACTTTCCAGATTTTGGAAGGGAGCCTATAAATGTGCGACTTGCTATTTGCACTGATGGCTTCACACCATTTAGCTTGAATGCTGCTGCATACTCATGTTGGCCGGTGTTCATTGCTCCACTAAATCTACCCCCAGGCATACTCCTAAGACCAAAGTATATTTTTGTTGCCCTTGTAGTCCCTGGCCCTGAGCATCCTAGAAGGAAATTGAATATTCTGATGCAGCCCTTGGTCGATGAACTAAAAAAACTATGGGTGGGGGTCCAAACAAAGGATGCTTCACTCAAGCACAGCTTTACAATGAGGGCAAGTTACCTTTGGTCAGTGCATGATTTTCGTGCTTATGGAGACTTTGCTGGATGGAGCACCAATGGCAAATTAGCATGTCCATGTGGATATGGTTGCCAAGGATTTCAACTCTGTCATGGACGTAAGGCTTGTTGGTTTGATTGACATAGACGCTTCCTTCCTATAGATCATCCATTTAGAATGCAAGCTAATGCATTTCATAGGAACACAATAGTGCTTGAGGAACAACCTAGGCGCTTAACAGGGCAGGAAGTGAAAGACCATCTATAGAAGTTTGTAGATGATACACCAAACTATGGAAAACTACACAATTGGACTTTTGTGAGCTGCTTTAGGCAACTTCCATACTTTTCTAAGTTAAAGCTCCCACACAACATTAACTTAATGCATAATGAGCGAAATGTAGGTGAATTTCAATGTTTACTGTAGTTTTTTGTGTATTGTACTCTCTATTTTGTGAACTTTGTGTTCTCCATGCCTAGGATCTACTGTATTGAACCTTTATTAATGTATATGGTATTGCCTATGTATTGTGTACTTCTCTATTTTGTACCAAGCTCGTGTGGATGCTGTCAAGGTGTACTACAAGGACGTACTGAAGGAGAACCTAGATGACAAGTTGGCATGATTAATGCACCATGAATGCTTAAAAAGCTGCTCAGGTTTGATCTTTGTGTATGGCCTTGTATTTTTAGTGTAATGAATTTTTTATTTTCAAAGAAGGAGATACGATCTTCTCTGTACCTATTCTAAGTGATCAATTTTAGTATGGTAGTGTTGTCCAAGCATGTCACCTTGAGTCTACTACTATATTAACATATCTTGTTCTTGCAATGATGAGTTGGTAAGTTGAGTTTCATTCTAGTTTAAATTAAAGCTGAAACTGATTTTCCATTATGGAAAAAATGATGTCCTTAAATTATAATACATTCCAATCAGCTATGCCTCATTATCTTTTGCACACTACTATCTTCTTTTTTAACTCTAATGATTGCTAGTCAGTTCCTATAAATGATCGAGTTTTATAGAGGAAAATGCAAAGATGAGATCCTGCATGACTTGGTTAAATAGTAGGTCCTGCATAATTTGGTTCAGTAGCTAGTATTGTACAGAACATTAGGGTTAGTAAGAAATTTCCTGTGGAGTTTTTCCACTAGGATTGTACTTCATGAGCTAATAATACACATTCTGTTTAAGTATTCCCATGCTTGATAAGTGTGATGCTATAGAATTGCTAACGAGACGGCTTATGGTGAGGACATCCAGCCCCTTGTCAGTGACAATGGCATCACAAGGTGCTAAAACATTCTCATGTATTTTCTCTTTACCCTTCTTTGTAATCAGTTCATTTAGTAATATTTCATACTTTTTTATTGACCTATCATGGTACCTACATAGTGACCTATCAAGGTACTTATATAGTATTTACCAAAGGAAGATTAGTGTTTTATAGATACACTAGATCAGATAGTTTTTACTAGATCGAGAATCACTCAAATAGCACTCAGTTCAGTCAAAACAGTTACAGAGAACAATTCCATAAGCAATGCTATGGAATGCGTAGGTTACCCTTTTAATCTATAGAAAATTTAAAGTCCAACTCATACTTACATAGTACTATCTGTTTTGCAGCTACCCACTAGTTCATCTCATGTTGATGGGGACACCTATGGTGCGACATGGACAGCGAGGACATATGGACGGCGAGGACTTGTCTTTTGAACAGCTTATGTGTTAGTAGCTGTCTTTTGTCTTCTGAACATGTATGGTTGAGCTTAGATCACTTATTAGTACAATGTTAGATGGTCTTAGCTAAAACCAAGACGTGGCATGTAACATGGTTGTACATGAATAACTTAGGAAGCATGTGCTGGTGGTAGGATGGTGGTACAATGATTTGGTGGAAATTCTAATCTATATGCTATAAATGTGTCTTATGTTGTTTGGTACATTTGTGATTCTTGGAATCAGCTGGAAATCAATGAGAATGGTGTCAATTTTCTGTCAACAACCAGTTTTCTTTGATGGTTCTATTGTGACAGAAAAATTACAAATACCTTGAAGGCCAACCTACAGAGAAATAGTGTGGCGGCGACAGAAAAAGCTATATATTTCCTGAGGGTCGCCTGACAGAGTATTGTACGAAACCCACAGAGAAAATACTTATATCTTTGACGGGAAAACATTTAACTTGACGGTTTCCTAAACCCAAGGACGCACATTTTTTCTGTGAGCTTGCTGTCAAAATAATACCGTCAGAGATATCTTTCTGATGGGAAACTCAAAGGCAAAAATAATTTCTTTGTCGAGCTATCCTTGATGGGATTTGCCTGTTGGTTGCCCGACAAAATTTATTTCCCTAGCGGTTTTTTTAACTTCCTTGATGGTTTTTGAGCACACAGGGATAATGTGGTTTCCAGTAGTGTCTCCACATCTGCTCAGTCACAAAACACCACAAGAAAGCCTTCTGTCATATACAGCTAGCTCCTCTCCAAATCTGGTCGGTCACAAAGCATGACAAGAGATCTGACTGGCATAGACACTTCATTTCAATTTCTGTAAATATATATGAACTTTTATTTATGTACTGATGGATGACTTATTTCCTTTTTTGCTCTCTACTATATATTAGGTGGTAGACATCTGTAAAGCGAACCTGCAACATATTTGAGTATCCCTAGTTGGGTTTCCATTGTGTTAGTCATGGATCCAAACTATCGACGACGATCACATGAAGATGAGTTCATGTTGTTTGTTCTCCCTACCATAGAAGATTCATCACACCCATCATCTAGTAAGAATCCCATACATACATCAAAATTGTCAGGAGCTGAGCGTGTTCATGAAATCTTAATAGGCCACGAGAGCCTAAGTAAAAGGAACTTCCGAATGGAAGTTGGTGTTTTCCAAGCTTTGGTCAATAAGTTGCGTGAGAAGCAACTACTTGCTGATTCAAGGGCCATCTCAGTAGAAGTGAAGGTTGCTATATTCTTATATGCACTAGTGAAAAATGCAAGTAATGAGACCTTGCAATATGAGTTTTGGCACAGTGGAGAAACAATAAGTCGCCATTTTGGAGCAGTGCTTGATGCAATTACACAGCTTACATGTGTATATATACGCCCACCTTCCCTACACCCGCACCAGATTTTGCGAAGACTAAAATTCCACCCCTTCTTTCAGGTATGAACAAATGCACAATTTGATTTTTAAATTTCAGAAGGTCACACAAACTACTTAAAGATAATATACTATATAAACCATGCAATTTTTTATTTCCATAGGGCTGTGTTGATTGTATTGATGGGACTCACATACCAATGATACTTCTGCTGGATCAGCAAGAACCATATCGGAATAGAAAGCAAACACTATCTCAGAATGTTATGCTAGCATGTGACTTCGATCTAAAATTTGTACATGTACATGTACATGCCGGCTGGGAGGGATCAGCTTCAGATGCAAGAGTTCTACAAGATGCACTTAACCATGGCTTTGAAGTGCCTCCTGGTAAATTTTTTCTAGTAGATGCAGGTTATGCAAACACGACACAATTTCTTGCGCCATATCGTGGAACAAGATATCATCTACAGGAACAAGGAAGAGCTAATCAAAAGCCTCGGGATTACAAAGAATTGTTCAATCTTCGACATGCACAGCTAAGGAACCATATTGAGAGGGCAGTTGGCATATTAAACGCTGCCATCGTAATTCTTCGAGTTTGGAAATATACCATTGCTATTCGCGATATTGTAAATATGCCATTACAATTCCTGTGAAACGTGATTCATGCCACTAAGTACCCTTTCAGGCGTTCGTATACGGCAACATTTTTTGTATGGCCAGGTCGAGATGGCGGACTAGAGGGGGGGGTGAATAGTCTTTTCTAAAACTTAATCACGTTGGCTAACCGATACAAATGCGGAATTAAAACTATCGGTCTAGCCAAGACTATACCCTTCTATATATATTCACTAGCACCTTGCAAAGATAACAATTATGCAACAAAGGTGCCGGGCTAGCTAGAGCTCTCCTAATCAATTCTAGGAGCAAGGTCACACAAACCTATGCCACTAGTACTTTAAGCTATGAGGGAGCTCCTACCTATGCTAGTAAGCAAAAGCACAAAGCAAACTAAGCTTACTAGCAATGCTCAATAACAAGGCAACCAATGCTTAATTAGAGAGCGCAAATACTTAGCTACACAAACTAAGCAATGTGACTAACAAGGTTACTAAAACCAAATTAGCCACGCAAGGGAGCTACTTCTATGCTACACAAGCAAGAAGGTAATTAGCAAGCTACACAAGCTATCTAATTATAAGAGCAACTACACAATCTTAATATATGTAAAAGTAATTGCAAGCTTGTGTAAAGGGAAGCAAACCAACGGGAAGAAAAGGTTGACACGATGATTTTTCTCCCGAGGTTCACGTGTTTGCCAACACGCTAGTCCTCGTTGTGTCGACCACTCACTTGGTGGTTCGGCGGCTAATTAGCATCACCCGCTAAGCCCGCACGTCGGGCGCCGCAAGAACCGACCCACAAGTGAGGTAACTCAATGACACGAGCAATTTACTAGAGTTACCTTTCGGCACTCCGCCGGGGAAGGTACAACTCCCCTTACAATCACCGGAGATGGCCACGAACAATCACCAACTCGTGCCAATCCTCCACCGCTGCTCCAACCATCTAGGTGGTGGCAACCACCAAGAGAAACAAGCAAAATCCGCAGTGCAACACGAATACCAAGTGCCTCTAGATGCAATCACTTAAGCAATGCACTTGGATTCTCTCCCAATCTCACAAAGATGATGGATCAATGATGGAGATGAGTGGGAGTGCTTTGGCTAAGCTCACAAGGTTGCTATATCAATAAAAATGTGCAAGAGAGTGAGCTTGAGCCGGTCATGGGGCTTAAATAGAAGCCCCCATGAAATAGAGCCGTTATACCCCTTCACTGGGCATAACACGGGCTGACCGAACGCTCCGGTCAGACTGACCGGACGCTGGCCCTCAGTGTCCGGTCGCCCGATGGACGCCACGTGTCACCAGCTTCAAACGCTGTTCGTCAGATTTTAACGGCTACGAAGCTGACCGGACGCACCGGCAAAACTGACCGGACGCTAAAGCCCCAGCGTCCGGTCGTTTCCAGTAAGCTCCTCGAGGCGTATTTCTTTGACCGGACGCGTCCGGTCCACCTTGACCGGACACAGACCAGCGTCCGGTGCAATACCCTAGGTACTGTGTCGTTAAGCCAGCTCGACCGGACGCAGTCTTTCAGCGTCCGGTCGCTGAGCGACCCAGCGTCCGGTCATAAGACCGAAACGCACACCCTCTGCTGCCGCTGACCGGACGCACCGGTCCAATCCGAGGCCAGCGTCCGGTCACTTGCAGTGACCTCTAACTTTTCTGTCTAGGGCGTCGGTGGCACCGTCGGACTGTCCGCACTCTACGAGCGGACACTCCGCCGGTGGAGTTTCTTACCCTTGCACCTAAACTTCACCACCCTTGATCAAATGTGCCAACCACCAAGTGTATCACCTTGTGCACATATGTTAGCGTATTTTCACAAACATTTTTAAGGATGTTAGCACTCCACTAGATCATAAATGCATATGCAATGAGTTAGAGCATCTAGTGGCACTTTTGATAACCGCATTCTGATACGAGTTTCACTCCTCTTAATAGTACGGCTATCGATCCTAAATGTGATCACACTCACTAAGTGTCTTGATCACTAAAATAAAATGGCTCCTACATTTTATACCTTTGCCTTGAGCCTTTTGTTTTTCTCTTTCTTCTTTTCCAAGTTCAAGCATTATATCATCACCATTGTCATGATCTTCGTCATTGCTTCATCACTTGGAGTAGTGCTACCTATCTCATGATCATCTTGATAAACTAGGTTAGCACTTAGGGTTTCATCAATTAACCAAAACCAAACTAGAGCTTTCACCCTGCCTCATCCTGACTTACATGAGCTAGACAGGGAGTCAAGTCACTCGCTTCGCTTTCTTTCTCTCGTCTCCTCTCTTGGTCTCTCCCCGTCCCTGAACCCTAACCCACGCAAGGCGGCGGCGCGGGCGAGTCGGTGGTGGCGCGGCGTGGGCGAGTTAGCTCAACACGGTGCAGGCTATGCAGGCGTGGATGGAGGCTTCGTAGGACTCGGATTCAGCGGCGGTGGAGCAAGATTCAGCAGGACGTGGCCCAAGTATGCACATCGATTCGAGTCCATGGTCGCGGCTTAAGCAAAATGGTAGGCTTCGTCGTGATAGGCGACCTGTGTGGGAGCAGTTCATCGGTCATGGCAGGCAACAAGGCCAGGTAATCTCTTAACTCCCGCAAAATCTTCCCTCGGTATGACTAGAGAAGTTGGGGATGGACCCATTTTTGCTGTGGGATTTCCCCCTTACATTTTCATTCTTCGTGCTATGCCTGAGTTGTTCATGCTAGAGATTAAAGTTCAAGGTTTCAGTACCACAGACTCCCTGGGTAGGAAAACATACAAAAAGGCATTTCTGATTAAGTGGGAGGTGGACATAGGTGCTTTAACCATAGACTTGTTGATGGATGTTTTAGCCAAAGAGGTGCAATGGTCATCTCGACAGTGTGGCAGATTGTGGTTCTTTGACAAGAATTTGGGAGAAGATGTCCGATTAGTGAATGACAGAGACTTGCTAGATATGTTTTCTATGTATAAGGCTGAGATGTGTTGCCAGGTCTTGGTAGGTGTATTTGACAATTCAATATCTACTGCTGATGACTATGCTGAGCTAGAACCTCTGTGTGTGATTCCTCTCGATGATGACCAACCTAGCCAAGTGAATCCACCACATAAGCCAGAGGCCCCTGAACCCAAAAAACACAATATAGAGGCTCCTAGAGCCACAAAAAACATGCCAGAACCTACTGAAACTACAACAAAGGAGCTAGACTTTGAGCCTACCAGGGAGCCAGACATGTTTGATAATGAAGAGGAGTACGTGGGCGTTGATGATGAACACATCTATATCTCAGTACCACCTGCACAGCCAACCACAAATGCCATTGCAACACAACCAGTTGATGACAATTCTGATTATATTCATGCTGAAGGAGGTGTTCCTCTTGAGGTAGAAGTTAATGATGCAGATCCTTAGGAGATAAATGTCCTTCATGATCTAGACAATCCCAACATTGTGAAAGGTGCCTTGTTTCCTGATATCATAGCATTCAGGAAAGATGTGAGGCACTATGCTGTGATCACTGGATTTGAATTTGCTTATCTGAAGACTGACAAGACTAGGTTCATTGCCAAGTGCAAAGCTGAGGGCTGCCCATGGAGAATACATGCGTCAAGGATTCATGATGGCAAAACAATAGAGGTACAACCTGTGTATTCTTATTTTTGTATTCTAAACTATTTTTGGTACATTTTTGTAACATGTATTTTTCTATTTAATTTTGTTGTAGATTAAAGTATTGCCTGCTGAGCATAACTGTCCTACTACAAAGCTAAGAGAAGGAAAAATGGTAACACAAGACTGGTGTGCTAGTAGGTTGATAGAATGGCTCAAGAAAAATCCAAACAAAGGTGCCAAGGATGCTAGGGACAAACTGGAAGATGATTACGGCATCAAGTTGAAGTATTCTAAGGCATGAGCAGGTATGAAGCTAGCTCTTCAGGAAAGTTTTTAATTGTTGGTGAACTGGAAAGCACAAATGGAGCTTAGTTCACCAGGAAGCATTGTAGAAATAGAGGTACAAGGGAATAAGAAGCAGAGATTCAAAAGGATTTTTGTAGCCTTAAAGCCTTGTGTAGATGGATTTTTGGTAGGTTGCAGACCATTTGTAGGGGTAGATGCCACATGCTTAAATGGTAAATACATTGGGCAGTTGGCTTCAGCTACTGCTATAGATGGGCACAACTGGTTGTATCATCTGGCTTACGCCATTTTTGACTCAGAGACAGGGGATAATTGGAAATGGTTTATGGAGTAGTTGCATAAAGCTATAGGATCACCTAAAGGCTTAGTGATATGTACAGATGCTTGTAAAGGTTTAGGAAGTGCAGTGGGAGCGGCGTTCCCACAAGCTGAGTACAGAGAATGCACGAGGCACTTGTATTCAAATTTCATGAAACACTATCAGGGAGACGTGTTCACTGATCATTTGTACCCAGCAGCAAGAAGCTACACAGAGGGGCTATTCAAGTGGCACATGAAGAAGATATTTTATGTTGCACCAGATGTCATAGAATTCTTGGAGCAGCATCACAATAGACTGTGGTACAGATGTGGGTTTTCAGAGAAGAGTAAATGTGACTACTTGACCAACAATGTATCTAAGAGCTTTAATGCTCAGATCAGACACATGAAAGGACTGTTGCTGCACGAATTGGTTGATGGCCTGAGAGAGCTCATCATGGAGAAGAGGTTTTTGAGGAGGAAGATTGCTAGGAAAATGCGTGACGGTATACTCCCTAGTATCATGAAGGAGTTGAATGCTATCAGCAATAATCTCAAAGTGGTTAAGGTAAAGTAGTGATGAAGACATGTCTGAAGTGACAGAGGAGACACACAGTTGATCTCCAACATCATTCATGTTCATGTAGAGAGTGATAGCTCACAGGCAAGCCCTGCAAGCATGCATCAGCTTGGATATTGTCCAATAGGGGAATGAAAATAGAAGACTATGTGCATGAATATTATTCTGTAGCAAGATTTAGGTCTGCTTATGAAGGAAGAGTAGAGCCTTTTCTAGACAGAACACAGTGGCCTGTGGTGGATCTTGGGTTCACAATATTTCTACCCTTGCTAGGAAGACCACCGGGCAGACCAAGAGTACAGAGAATTAGGGGCTGCCTTGAAGGGAAAGAGAACAAGAAAAAGGTGAAGTGCAAAAGGTGTGGTGACTTCGGCCACTTTGCCAAGACTTGCAAATTTGCTGAGGTCGACTCCCATGGAGAAATTGGGGGCAGATCACAGAACAAGAGGTTAGTGACTCATTCTCAAAGCATTTCTTGTGCATTCTGTACTGAACCTAGTGCTAACCACTATACTATGTAGGAAACGGCAAGAAGATGACACTGCTGGGCCGTCAGAGGTGAAGAAGAAGGCAGCACAAAAGAAGAAAAAGAGCCCCAAAAGGAAGGAGACGCCCAAGAAGAAGAAGACTCTAGTGAAAAAAAAGCAACAAAAGGCTACCGCCGCACCACAGCCTATAGTTGTCAAGAGCTTGTCACAGTTCCTTAATACCTAACTCACTGCTCAAGTCACTGATTCCTGAATCTTAACGTCGAGTGCTTTTTATGGTTGCTGTGTGTAATCAAGCTGTGATTGTGAACCTATAATCAGGTCGTTCTTTTGAACTAGAAATCAGGCCGTGCTTTTGAATTTTATTAATCAAGTCGTGCTTTGTTTAGTTAAAGTCTTGTGAACTTGTATTGTATTCAGTTAAAGTCATGTGAACTTGTAGTCAATTAAAGTTCAGGTACTAGTCTGTCAACTTCTTATCAACTTATCTGTGACCTTTTATATGTCATATGTTTTGTTCAGTGTGTTCAACTTGTTATCAAATTATCAGATGTTTTTAACTTGTTATCAAATTATCTGTGACCTTTTTATGGTATATGCTTTGTTCAGACGGGTCAGCTGGGCAATCCTATGCAACAGACGGGTCAGCTAGGTACGGTGCCGACCAAGGAGCGGACGCCGCAGGCAATGCGACGCGCGGCGGTGCTACGGCGACTGGATAGGTGCGTGTTCCGGGGCAGACTCGGTCTAGAACGTGCAAGTCGGATGAGGTAGGGGCAATACGGGCCATACCAAAATTGTTGCCATATACGAACGCCTGAAAGGGTACTTAATGGCATGAATCACGTTTCACATGAATTGTAATGGCATATTTACAATATCGCAAATAGCAATGGTATATTTCCAAACTCGAAGAATTACGATGGCAGCGTTCGAAATGAGGTTTCCTATTCTGAGAACTGGTGCACACTACCCAGTTAATAAGCAAGTGGACATAACAGTTGCTTGTTGTGTTCTACACAACTTCATACGCCTACACAACGGGGATATGTTGTGGCCAAGTAACTCCAATGTTGAAATTGATGCAAACCAGATTGTTGACGTGCCAAATGGAGATCTGAACTATAATGGTGATACTCAAGCATTCAATAACTCTAGACAAGCTGGGAATCAAAAGCGAGATGACATAGCAAGAAGGATGTGGGATCATTACATAACACAAAGGACTTAGTAACATTGTATTTACTGATATAAAAGTCAGGATCATTGCAGCCCTTGTACGTACTCCTAATTAGCAACTTAATATATTCTACTTGCTTCTACCAAAAGAGTGTAACTAGCTACAACCAAGTTTACCACCTACTGACCTAGGTTAGAAGGCAATCAAAAGCATTTGCCACCTGGTTAACAAAAGCTCTCAGTCTAATGCAAAAGTACATCCTGGCATCTATCTAATCCTGAAACAAATCCTGAAGGTTTGTTTGTGCACACCCAATTTCGTTTTTAATCCAAGCTAACCGTAATGCATCAGTAGAAAATGATAAGAATACTTGCATTTGAAGATGTCGGCTGCCACCAATATTTCTCCCATTCGTAGACCGTGCAATCGAGAGTGACAAGATTTTTTTTTTAAACATGTGTGTACCCGAAAGGCCCACAAGACCGTGCATGGGCCGTCCTAGGCAGGAGTCAGGCAGCCTGAAAGAGGCCCAAGTCTGTTAAAAGCGCCCGCTCTTATTTTTGTCAGGTGAGGGAACAGGAACAGAGCCCACGAGAGAAAAAGACTCAAAGACTCTTGTGTCAGACTAATAAATCAGTAGATCAATCAATCAAAGATTTTTTCTAGATAAAGGGAGTTTATTTCATTAAGCAAACAAACCCTGTTTTCAACAGCTGAGCAGATGCAAACAAAGGCTAGCTGCGACTTGTGCTCAGTTATCCGTATTGAATGGTTTAGACTTCCGTTGCATTAAATAACTAGTGACATTTTCCTTCTCATCCCTTCATTAAAAGTAGAACAAAATTTTGAGTTTTGACCTGACCACTCACTCCCTCAGATTACAATATCCTGTGCAAGGAATATGTCAAATTAATCTCCCTCCTAGTCAGAGAATAGCACGAAAGAGCAGCCAAACTGCAGACTACCGCCCATCAACTTCTTCATATTAATTCTCAGTTGCTGTGTTCAGGACTTTAAATGTAGAACACTTATTTCGATTATTAGGATGATGAAAGCATGCACAATAAACAAATTGTTGGGAAAACGGCTCTGAAGAGTAATGCTGAACAATGATGGTCGGCATCCATGGCCTGCTCCGCTGTTGGTGTGAATGGGTTAGTGCAAGCCCACTATTGCAGGATCTAGGCAGCACATATATATACTGGTCAATTAACATCAAGGTGTGCAGCCAAATAAAAACCCTGAGCCTGAATTCCAGCCGGATCAATAATACAATAAAACTCAGAGGACAGCATATATACTGCATCTTCCAGGCACAGCTAGCATGGTCCTTTTGTTTAATGGATTTAATGGATACATAAAAGGACAGACATGGGGCTGTCAGCGTCATATCGTGATCTCCACGACCATGAAAACAGTACTAGTAAACAACTAAGCTCGCATCACTTTTTTTGTTGCATTGTATTATCTCCCAGACCCAGCGGTACTATCCTATAAGTAGGCTAGCCATGCACCATTTCCCTCTCACCATACTGATCTGTCGAGAAATCCCAAAGACAAACCAAGCTAAGATCGGTATGGCCTCAGCAGCGCGCAATGGTGCGGCGGCGGCGGCGCTCATGGTGGCCGTCTCCATCCTGGCACTGGCCAGCGGCGGCAGCGCCCAGCTGCAGTACGGGTTCTACAAGGGCAAGTGCAACGGCACCGACGTGGAGGCGGTGGTGCAGAGCATCGTCAGGGCCCGCTTCGCGCGCGAGAACCCCATCGTCGCCTACCTCCTCCGCATGCAGTTCCACGAGTGCGCCGTCAATGTACGTGTACAAGCTATAGCAACTCCACTGTCCACGCGTGTGTTGCGCTGGTTTGTTAATAACGTGATGACACGGCACGGTGCCACGGTTGCTATATAATTCGCATGCAGGGCTGTGACGGCGGTCTGCTGATCGACGGCCCCGGCACCGAGAAGACGGCGCCGCCGAACCTTAGTGTCAAGGGCTACGACGTCATCGCGGCCATCAAGGCGGAGCTGGAGCGGAGGTGCCCCGGCGTCGTGTCCTGCTCTGACATCCAGATCCTCGCCACCAGGGACGCCGTCGCGCTGGCCGGCGGGGCCGCGTACGCGGTGCGCACGGGGCGGAGGGACCGCCGGCGGTCACTGGCCTCCGACGTCAAGCTCCCGTCGCCTGAGTTCACCGCGGCGCAGACGGTCGCGTACTTCGGCGGGCTGGGGCTGAGCGCGTTCGACACGGCGCTGCTGCTGGGCGCGCACACCGTGGGCGCCACGCGCTGCAACGCGATCAAGAGCAGCCGGCTGTACAGGTACGGCGGCAGGCCCGGCGCGACGGACCCCGGCATGGACCCGAGCTACGCGATCGTGTACAAGAACCAGGTGTGCCCCAACGTGCCCTCGTCGGACAACAACGTCGTGTTCCTGGACGACCAGTGGAGCGCGCTCAAGGTGGACAACCACTACTACAAGAACCTGCAGAAAAAACGCGGCGTGCTCTCCGTCGATCAGAACCTGTACAAGGACGGGTCCACGAGCTGGATCGTGGACCAGCTCGCCAAAGACAACGGCCTCTTCACTTCGCTCTTCCCCAAGGCCCTCGTCAAGCTCAGCGAGGTCAACGTGCTCACCGGCGCGCAGGGGGAGATCCGCAAGGTCTGCAATAGGTTCAACTGATGATCCGCCATTATATTGACCACCGTACCTCTTGGTCTTGTTCGTCATTCTCGCTTACTTTAATTTTCTACGGAAACATGGTTTGATCGTCTGATGTTGCCCTTCTCCTTCCCATTTGCTTCATCAAAATTACTTCATTTCCGCGTTAAGTTCGATTCATTCTTTTTTGTAACATGATGTCGGTTTAATTTGTAATTTTTATTCTCGAATACGCAAAAAACTTACAGATCATTGTATTAAGGAGAAATGTTTGCTGAGAATACAAGGCGGTTCCCTGGAGGTTTAATTTGTAACGACAAACATGATGGGTTATTGTACCCCGTGTATGATAAATCTCAGAAATTCAGGTGAAAACGTTAGCTTTTGAGTACATCCATCGTGGTAGTGACAAGCATTCCGTTTCCCAGTGCTATGACTATGATCACTGATGTGCGAATCATGATTTGTTTGTGCTCAAACTAAGGCGAAATGGACGATTCTCCCGAGCGTGCTACCGACCATCACCTCCGCTCGATTGTCGGCCTGTTCGCTTGCTAGTAAACGATTGTAAATTTCTAGCCAGAAACAGTATTTTTCTCTCACACCAAACCAGCCAGCAGTAAATAATTCACGATACGATACGGCATTCCGTACAGGCTGTGTTTCGGTAGTTTCGGGTTGTTTGTTTTCTGTAATGGGTTGTTGGGTGACCAAGTTTTCTTCCCACCGCACCGAACTCATCTTGTTACTTCATTTTGATCCATGTATTCCAGTTCAGCACATATATATCATTTATGTGTTTGAGTTCATGTTCCATTTTTTTATGTTTATCTAGTTAATTATTCTCTTTATTTTTATTTCCTTGGTTATACGGAGTATTTGATATTCTATGATGTGTTCTATATTGTTTCTATAGTAATTTTGAGATGTTTTATGAAGTATTCTCGTAGTACTCATATTTATACATGTATTTGCAACATTCATGTAGTAAGTTCAAAAAAAAAAGATGGTCAGTGGTGTATGTTTGATTCTTTACGTAAATTCATTGTATGTTTCACGTTGTTTTTTTGTTGTTTAGTATTCATGAAATGTTTTATGGCGTATTTTAAGTTGTTCTCATAGTTCCATATCTTTTTATTATTTCCTTTTATTATGTGGCTTTTTTTTTGTTTTCTCTTTCCTTTATATTGTTTTATTTTTATTACTTTTGTTTTCTATTTACCTTTCGTTTCTTTCTGTTTCTTTTATTTTGTATTTTCTATTTCAAAGTATCTTTTCTTGATCATGATCTTGGGTGATGTTCACTTCATCTATTTCTTAATATAATACGGCTGTTCTCATAGTATTTACGAGGTGTATCCTATATTATCACGATGGTATTCAAGAAATATATACATAAGATCTAGATTTATAGCAAAAGCTATGTACTAAAAAATTCAGAACCACTTATAATTGTTGAGAAACCTAGTTGGATTGCACAGATGCAAGAACAAAAACTAGAACTGATTGAGGAAATAAGCCTTTTTATTTCCTGATTTGTTTCGGTACATGAAGATGTATACGCTGATGTTCTAGGATGATGTCTTTCGGCCATCCTCTATCTCGAGGGGAGAGGATTGAATACTATTCATAATTTTTTTCTAAAATTTTCATGAGCTTTCTCGCTCATTTAATTTGGTCACTATTAGAATCTTGTTTTCATATTTGATTTTATTACAATAACTTAATTAGTTGTTAGTCTAGTCCTCGTTCGCGTTCCACGCGACAGCGCCCGGCGCCCGACCCCCGTCGCCTCCGCATCGATCCGCCGCCGCCGACTGCTCGCCGGCTACCGGAGTGCTGCATCCGACGAATCTATCCGCCCTAACCCCTGCACTCAGCACTCGGCTGTCCGCAGCTCTGCTCGCCAGCTTGGGCGCTCGGCTGCCACTGCTAGCCCTTGGACGTGGAGAGCACGCCGGCGGCACAGCCGCCGCTTCAGGATCCAGGCATGAGAAGAAACGCGCTGCCCCGGATGTCTTGCGCGGTTGCGCCACAGCCCGCAGGCAGCCCGTAGGCTGCAGCACGCGAGCACGGTGCACGGCAGCATCCCTCCGTTCTCCGGCAGTCCAGCCTCCGTTCTCCGGCCGGCCAGGGAATAACCGAGGCGGCCAACCTGGACGCCCGCCTCCGTAAAAAAAAGGGTGACGCTACCCAAAATCAATCCTGTAGTAGTGAGCTCCAGTTTGAGGTATTTCTCTCTACTACTACTACAATTTCCAATTCAACCATTTGCAGTAGTATCTATTAAGTTGGATTGAGAATTGTAGGTAGAATCATCAATCTAAATCTACACATTATTTACAATGAAGAGGACCAAGACCATGGCATCTTATTTCTGTGCATAATCTCGTAATGTAATGTTCTTGACAATTTTAGTGTACTATTATAAGCATGTAGTTCAAGCATCATATCAATTAGAAATTTTTTCTTCACTTTAGCTCTTTCTCTATGTGTGACATATAAGGGGTAAAATATTCCTTCATTCTAGCTATTTTCTATTTGTGACGTACTCCGTATAAGGTAGTTTTTGCTACTTGGAAGTGGCCCTAGTTTTGAACAATTCTTGGGTCCGCCATGGGCCCTATATTTATGCATCGTATATACAGCTCGCTGCATCAAACAGCCACATCGTTCACACTAGGACATTTTTTGTTCATCCTCTAGAATATTCTTTCCTCTTCGCGAATGTTTTTTCCTTCTCATAAAACAAATAGTTGTTCCTAGTCCTAGTAGGACAATTTTGTTCCATAGAAGGTTTTAGTTGGTAGAAAATATCCTACCATGTAAAATGTTTAATTATTGTTTAGATGCTTATTAAGTAACGTATAGGTAAAGCACAGTGGTCCTAGACCTACCTACACTTCATAGCTGTGGGTGGTTCCGCGGTTCCACGGACGCAGCTCTAAGTCTCACTCATCGATCATCTGTTGGAAATAATCCTGTGTGTCTAGGTTCATACCTGTAGGGAGATCTATGTTAGCACTATTTTCAGAATAGTTCGCTACTTCGCTCCTATGAGATTGTTATTTTCTGAATTGCATGGCAAATTTTGTAGTTGTGTTACCAAGTTGTGTATTGGATACCGAATTGCATATTGGAGAATTGGCTAGGCATGCTCTGCATTGAAATCCTGTGTTGCAACTTGTGTCCAGTTCTCTCCCCTTTGGCACAATGCTGTGAGGCTCCCGTAGTCCAGAATCAGGGGAGCTAGGCATCTAGGTCATAGGCTTCAAGAAACCATTGTGGGACAGTGAAAGCCGAACAAAAAGCAAACAACTAGATGGAGGCGGTGGTGCGGAAGGTGCAGCAGCGTGTGAGGAAGGCGCAGGAGGAGATGGACCAGTGGGATGACCTAAACACTCGCCTCCTTTCCTACTTCTCCAATGCCGGCACGGTCATCTCTCGCCTTCAAGTACCTTCTTGGATCATCCTCTCGTGCAGTCCCATGTCCCAACTCGTGACAGCCAGTTTGGCGGCCCAAGGTTTCACAACCATGATGCAGTTTGAGACTGTTCTTTCGTAATTGTTGCGCAGCACTTTTCTGAGATTGCAACAGCAAATTTTGGGGCTTCATAGAATCCTTGGTTATTCTGTTAACTATTGGTGGTCTGCAGTTTTGCTATTTGCGTAAGACGGCAAGTTGCTACTTGACTTGCTTGTATCTTTGAGAATTCTATGGAAAATTTATAACTTGCAGTGGCATGTGGTTGTGTTGTACTGTT
This sequence comes from Miscanthus floridulus, assembly GCF_019320115.1. Lineage (NCBI taxonomy): Eukaryota > Viridiplantae > Streptophyta > Magnoliopsida > Poales > Poaceae > Miscanthus > Miscanthus floridulus. The sequence continues at coordinate 123,518,353 of NC_089580.1, read as the reverse complement.
GTCATTTTAGCTTCTCAACTATGTAGAGGAACCTAAGTTTGATTGCTTGTATCATTTGATAAAGGCCCTTGGAGAGGACAAGAATTATGGTCCCTTGCGTGGTGTGCCCAACATCAGAGAGGAACTCATGGGGAACAAGATGGAGGTTCTGGAGCTCATTTTCGTTAATGCTAGGGAGGTCCTGTAAGCTACTTTACTATTACATTTACAGTTTCCTTCAATTTTGGTGTGAACAGACAAAGGGAAAAATTATAATTCAAGTTGGTCTGACAACAATGCTGTCAATTATTCAGGGAGAAGTTCAATGACATTGTGAAAGCTTTAAATAAGGCTCTGCGTGATAACATGCAGATGGTGAGAGGCGGCTCGGCACTCACGGCAAAACAGATGCAGTTACAAGTGGGAATTTTGCCAACGATTGCAGAATGCTTGGATGGATTTCAAACATTATGCGAGATGCACCAGGCAGAGTAAGAATGGAATTATACTTAGGCCCCTTCCAGTTGCCCAATTTAATCATTTATAGCTTGCATTTGGCCTTAATATAACTATGCTATTGTTATGCTGGTGCTTCTTGAGTTGTGTTTCCACAAGATCATTGTTCTTGACCTAATTTCTTATGATCTAATCCAACCATATCAATAACTATGACTAAGAAGTTCAGCTCATGTTGGTTTAAAATATTCTCAGTTGATAATAGAGCTGCATCCAACTTCTAACCTTTGTATGCTAATCCTCCAATTCAGACATGATTTATATTCTTCCATTATACTGATATTTTAAGACGCCACAGACATATGCCCTGGCACTACTCTCACAGGAGTCACAAACTCACAACACATGTTCATCTAATCTTAACTCTCCTGCAGGAAAATCTGCCCCCCTTTTATTTTGCTGTGAACTTATCCTGGTTGCCATTTGACAGGTTTACACTAAAATCATCAATTATATCCTTGCTGACATGGAAGAGCAGGCAAGTTCGATGGTTTTGCCATTCAGCTTTTCCTAATGACTCATTGATTTGTCATTTCTGGAATTCATTCTCTGTCGAGATTCTTATAGATGATAGTGATGTTTTTTTTTTCTTAATTTAGTATTTAGAACACATGCAATTCATACATCTTCGTTGGTGTTTTATTAGCTAGAGCAATCATGGTGATATTTTCATTTGCAGTTCCAGTGACACTGCTGTACTACGTCAACTCTTAGTAGACCAGCCAAACATTCCAAAAGATGAAGGTGCAGAATGAAAAAAAAAAAAGAATAAAAAAGCTTGTCTGGTTATACTTTCAATGATTCCATTTTTTCATCTGTCTAATTACATGATTGAGTGTTACAATCTGTTTTCCTTATTTTGCAGTCCAGTCCATATTCGACATTATATTTGCTGACGAAATTTGTTGACCAGCTGGTATTTGATTGTTGAAGCCTTGCCCCCTATGTTCTGATCAAGCTGCCTGCTCAGGTGATGACTGAGTCATTCTGAAAATTGTATGCTCGATGAACCCAGTTGTTGAAGCATTGTGGCCGTGGCAAAGTCTTCATCTGCTTCAGCTGTCAGCATCTTGATTGAAGACCTAGAGGCTGGACCTTCCATTGATGATGTACTGGTTCTGAAGCATAGGAAGTCGCTTCAAAGTAGTTTAGCATATTGCAAATGAGTTGTTATGGTGGCGCGCCCGTGATCTCAGCGAATACAGCAGTAATCTGGACATGTTGCAGGTACAAGCCTGTTCGGCTGAACTTCTTTCAGCTTGTTTCAGCTTATTTTCTCTCACAGAATACTATTGAGTCATCCGAAAACAACCGAACTACAGTGGAAATCTGTACCAGCCGAGGTGTGAACCAGCTGCTGAAATTCGCATATGAGCACTAACAAAGGAAATCTCTCTGGTTCGCAATAAATCTTATACCTCATTCCCTTGGTTTCAGGGATAATCTATTTTTTCTTCGTTGCATTGGGATTGTAATGCGCTGTGAGACCCAGCTCATGGACTAAATTTGCGGTTGGGCTGGGGCTACTGTAGCTCTAGCACTAAATTGGACTAGGCTGAATTTGAGTTTTAGTACCATATCGTGAATTCTGAGTTCGTCGGACCAGCTTAAATAGTCAGGCTAAGGACGCGTAGTAACCACGGGTTAATTATTTTGCGCGAAGCGAGGACGAAAACGCAAGCTGGTTGCTATGTAGGTGGGGCTCACCCCTAGGCAGAGTGGGCCTGGGCTATGTGTCGGGCCTGGGGCGTTACAAATGGTATTCAGAGCCACTGAGGGTGGGTAGATGTGCTCGAGAGGACCTTGAACTCATTGAGGGTTGGGTAGATGTGAGACCCAGTTCATGGATTGAATTTGCGGTTGGGCCTGGGCTACTGTAGCTGCAGCACCGAATTAGACTAGGCTGAATAAGTACTGTAGTTGCAGAAACACTGTACAACCAAAAGTTTAGTACCGTGCCGTGAATTCTGAAATCGTCGGACCAACTTAAATAGCTAGGTCAAAGATGCGTAGTAATCTTCGGTTAACCGTTTTGCGCGAAGCGAGGGCAAGTGGATTGCTACGTAGATGGGGCCCACCCCTAGACAGAGTGGGCCTGGGCCGTGTGCTGGGCCTGGGCGTTACATGCACCTCTGTAAATTATCTAAAATTGCGCGTAAAAAATTCTATGAAGTTGATCATGCCTTAGAAAAAGGAGAATGTAACGCAAGCAGAATTGTAGATTCATTGGTTTAAAGCCATACGCAAGCACAGACGTTTCATAAGTTTAACGCAAGCACAGACGCAAGTGAAGCTGCTAAAGCCATAAAACTTTGAAATTACTGACTCCTAATCCATTTTGAGAAAAAGAGATAAAACTATTGTCGCAGAACCGACCAATTTATAAGAATACAAGTACAATGGCAATCCGCAAGCGGTCGCACTATCATACTTGAACCCATATAAACCCGGTAGTCCGTCGAGTACCACGACGGGTCTCGATAAACGATTTACAACAACCAAGATCGTACAGGATTCAACATACATGCCACATATTACATAAAGTTCACAGATACTTTTCATCATCAGAGTACGAATAAAAGTTATTACAAACCAAATTTGATAAACAAAGCGGAAGCAAATAAGTTCAAGATAAAGTTTTCCAACATAGTTTGATACAGTGCCAAGCCAGATCACGGTCCACAAAAGCAAAGATAGGAATTACTACAGAAGCCTGCCCAAGGCTTACTCCTCATCCACAGCGGGATAGAAGCAACTCTTGCAATAACCATGATACACAGTGCCATCTGCAACAATGGGAAAATAAACCCTGAGTACGAGAAGGTACTCAGCTAGACTTACCCATCATGAACCAGAAATAAAATGACTCCAAGGATTATGCAAGGCTGTATAAGTGGACGCAACTTGACAACATTTTGCGTAAAAGGCAATTAACCGTTGTACAATTGTGATTCCTTTATCAATTTAATTATAACTATCCATTTCTAGATTAGCAGCTATCCTGTGCCAAACATGTGGTATATTATTTAGAATCATACAATAGTAACCATATCAGGTATCGTAATTCCATATTCATCTGAACCATCATATTTCATAATATAGTTACTACGATGTTGGGACTAGCCAAGTTTCTCACTATCCGGGAGAGACGGCGATTCGAATCGATTTCAACCAGCTGGGAATTTATTCCTAATACAAACCCAGATCTATCAGCCACGATAGTCTTAGGTCACCTTTGGTACAACTCAGGTACACATTTCGTGGGTCCGTACCGCGCCGCACAATCTGAAACACCAGATGTCAGGATGCTCAGGCCAAGCCTGCCCTTGGGCTCAGTCTGATCGTTCCCCGGAAGGAGCGCACAACAGAACGGTTCCCGGCCTGAGTTGAATTACTCGGCTTCGCGGTCGGAACGAGTTATCCGCCCAGCTAAGTGAGAGGCATGCGTTCAATCTTGTCAGAAGCGCCAACAACGGTACGGTCCTTAATCGACACAGACGGGGATAAGTCCACACCCAAGACCTCCATGTCTTGTTGCTTCTCTATCGACTTCCCGTCCGGTCTCGATTTACTTTTACCACATGGTTCTGTTCCACGATAGCAGATATAGCCAACCGTGCTCTGGTATCCCCCTATCTCTCGCAGGTGACAGGACATCACCCGACTTCTACCGGTCTAAGCATGGCTAAGCATATATTCGATCCTGGACCTATACCGGTTAAAGGGTTAATATCTGGACAAGGAATGTACATGCATCAAGTGGTTTCATTCAACTCTTATAACCTAATGCAGCAATCATAAATACGTAAGTAAACATTTGTAAATTACTGGGAGACTTATAATGCTCCGGGGCTTGCCTCGCAGAAAGGAAGTAGGGCGGTGGTCAGGGCACTCCGGAAGCTCTTCAGGGTTCTGCTCCACGCCTTCGGGAGCTGTGGCTTGCGGATCCTCCTGCGGGTTCCCTTCCTCTGCTTCTTCGAATTCCAGCAACGTGATCTCTTCCTCCGATCCTAGATGCATGAGTATGGTATAAGTATTATGAATACATGTATGTTAACAAGTGCATCACGTTGTTTGAGTAGGTGCATATCTCTTCTCGATTATTACTTAACTACTTCTACAATGCATCGATTATGCCACGAACAGTAGCTACTTGTTTCACTCATAACTGGAGTTCTACAAATCCAAAAATAGTGATCCTAGACTTTCTGGAAAGCTTATCAAATTCTCCACAACTTTGTTATTAACCATTTTTACAGTCTTCATCAGTTTCAACATGCAACTCATCACATTCTAGAATCAGTCTGGAAACTATTTAACATGCAATGTAAAGTAAAAATACTTCTACTTCATGTAATCATTCAAAATTTGACAACCTAGACTCTACCACCAGTTTAAGCATACCAAATACAGTTAAGATGATGTAATGGTGAAGTCCAAACTATTTATTTAAATGCCTTTATTATTTTATTTAGATATCTAGGTTAAATAATAAACATATATCAGATGTACTTCATAAATTCTCAAAAATTTACAGTGCCTCACTAATGCTTTCAAAGGACTACCATAAAAATTTCATGTCATTTTACTAAGTAGAACATTCTATATAAAAATGATAAGGCAGCAAGGCTTGAAATAGCATAAATGGAAAATCCTATTGAAAAGTGTCAAGCAACAGATTTCTTATTTTTATTAATATCCATATGGTACTAGTATCACCTCCAATAAATCTTATGAATTTTGGACTTATAATTAATTTATAAAAAATCATGCAAGGATTAACTATTTATAAAAGAAAAATCTATAACTATAGATCTACACATGCACTGGTCCTCAAATTTTTACCAGAGTTCACATATGCTAAGACTAGCTTACCACAAAAATTTCATAATTTTTGGAGCACAGGAACTCTAGATATAAAATAAACAAATTTGAATGCATTCAAAAGCACATTTGAAATCCCTATTTAAATCTCTAGAAATTTCTACTGTTGAAGCCAAGAACATATTTTTACTAAATACTACACTTCCTAAGCAACACAATCATATTTATTTCACAATTTTTGGAGCTACCAAACTGAAGATACAAATTTCACAAAACAAATCAAAAACTGGATTCAAAATGAGTTAGCCTTCACTACTGCTGTCGCTGACAGGTGGGACCCGCTGGTCAGGGGACCCCACGCGTCAGTGACACGAAACAGGGCAGTGGCACTGCACAGCGCTGGCGCGGCCAGAGCTCGCCGACGGTGAACTCGCCGGCGGTGACATCATCACGGCATGACCTAGGTGACCTGGCGCATTGATTGAGCTACTTGGCCGGACCTATTGCCGACCCTAGAGCTGACGGCGGCGGCCATGGCGGAACGGCGGGGCTGGACCACGGCGGTACGCCGGCGTGGGCTACGGTGGCTCGAACGGACGCTGCGCCGAGCATCACCAAGCTACGGCGGAGCTATCCGGTGAGGGCGTACGCGATGCGGCGGCTTACCAAGTACGGCCAGCGAGCACGGGAGGGAGCAGTGGGTCGCTGAGGCACTAGTGGAGACGTTGCCGGGGTGGAGAAGCAGCGAGGGCAAGTTGGCGTTGGCTATGGCGACTGCGGAGGTGCGGCCGAGCTCGGCTGTCGCTGCGGCGAGGAAGACGGAGCAGAAATTGGGAAATGAGGCGAGGGGTGGCTCGGGCGGGCACTGGCGGTGATGAAGGCGCGCCCAGGCGTGTCGTGGCCTACGCGGACAGAGCGCTAGCGACGCGCGGCCGTCGCCGGGGACACGCGGCGCGCGGGTTCTACCGGTGTTGGCCACTGAACGTTTGCGATTCAGTCGATTCAGTCGCGCGATGCAGTGCCTGACGACGTACTTTCGTGGAGCTTGATCTTCTAATCCGTGAAGTAATAGTGCACACAATCTACACCAAAGTTGTAGCTCTAAGTACCATCTGTAATTCATCTTAAATGATCAAGACCTAATTCGCAACGGTTAAGGAGAAAAATCGTGCTCAAAGTTGGCTTGTCAGGCTATCGGTGTTCACGACTTAGCAAAAATTTGCTAAGTGTAGAATTGTGATTTCTCTGATTTTTGAAACCCAAATTCACACATGTTAGGAGCTGAATCAGTCAAAGGCCCAAAAATCAAAGTTGTTCCTTATGTCAAACACTACAACATTGCTTTAGTGAACTCCTCCATGCAAGGTCTCTAACACCTAGTTCAACTTTAGTCAAACATGTCACTTTGAAATCATGATACATATTCAAACCATGGCTAAATGACCAAACTAGCCCTAGCACTAAATACCAAAGTTGTTCCTAATGATATCCTAAGCATGTTTGAGCAATTTGCAAGGTCATCCTATCATTTCATGCAGTGGTCACTCATAGAGCTATCCAGGTCAACACATGAAATATCACTTAAATGCTTGATCATGAGATGTGGCCTTCATGAACAATGTTCCTTTGGTTAACCTAAGTGTGGCTAAGATGTTTTAGTGACTAGCATTACCCACTTGCATTCATTTGTACAAGATCATATGCATAGGTTCCAAGAAACACGAGATAACAAGCAATGTTTCATATGTTTCGATCAAATGTTTCAATTGTAAATGATGATTTATGAATGCTTGATGCTCATGCTCATGTTATGCAAGTCAAGTTATGCAAGGCTAACACCCGAGGTGTTACAGCCCCTCCCCCTTATAAAAAATCTCGTCCCGAGATTTGTAAGACCTACCATTCTTGGAAAAAGGCGGGATAAACTTCTCGTAGATAATCTTCTATTTCCCACGTAGCATCTTGTTCACTATGATTGTTCCACACCACCTTATAAAACTTAATAATCTTACTCCTTGTCACTCTCTCCATCTCTTCTAATACTCGAATTGGCTTTTCTTCATAGGTCAAATCCGATTGAAGCTGCACGTGGGTGGGTGCAATCGCTTCTTCCGGTACTCGAAGACATTTCTTTAGCTGAGAAACATGGAACACATCAAAGATTGCACTCATCTCTGGTGGTAGTTGTAGCTTATATGCAACATTTCCTTTTCGTTCCAAAATTTTGTATGGCCCTACATATCTTGGTGAAAGCTTCTTTTTCATCCCAAATCTTTTCACACCTTTCATGGGTGATACTCTCAGGTATACATAGTCACCCACTTCAAAAGTTAGTGGTCTTCTTCTTCTATCGGCATAACTCTTCTGTCTTGATTGAGCTGCCTTCATGTGTTGTTGGATGATACGTACTTGTTCTTTGGCTTCATTTACAAAATCAATACCAAAGTATCTCCTTTCACCGGGCTCAATCCAATTCAATGGAGTCCTGCACTTTCGGCCATACAAGGCTTCAAATGGAGCCATTTTGATACTCGCTTGATAGCTGTTGTTATAGGAGAATTCAGCTAAAGGTAACCATTTCTCCCATGACCCTTTTGAAGATATAACACAAGCTCTAAGTAAATCTTCTAGGATTTGGTTTACTCTCTCTGTCTGTCCTGAAGTTTGCGGATGATAAGCTGAACTTCTGATTAGCTTGGTTCCCAAAGCTTGGTGTAAGTGTTCCCAGAAACGAGCTATGAACTGTGGTCCTCTATCCGAGATTATGGTCCTGGGTACTCCATGCAATTTCATGATCTGGGATACGTATATCTCAGCGTATTTCCCAACTATATACCTCGTGTTCATGGGTATAAAGTGTGCTGACTTGGTAAGACGATCAACAATGACCCAGATTGAATCATGACCTTGTGGCGTTGTTGGAAGGCCTGTAATAAAGTCCATACTGATTTCCTCCCATTTCCATCCTGGAATAGGCAGTGGCAGAAGTAATCCAGCAGTTTTCATATGGACGGCTTTCACTCTACTGCAGTTATCACACCTAGCAACATAGGCTGCGATCTCTTTCTTCATCTTAGTCAACTAAAAATAGGTTCTTAGATCTTAATACATTTTACTACTACCCGGGTGGATAGACAATTTGGACGAGTGAGCTTCTTCTAAAATTTGATTCCTTAGCTCACGGTCTTTTGGCACCACTAGTCGGTCCTCAAACCATAATACACCTCTTTCGTCCAATCTAAAATGTTTGGTTTCTTGCTCTTGCATTTTTCTCTTGATATGACTTATTCCTACATCTGTCTGCTGTAGCTCTATGATTTTGCCCTCAAGCGAACAACTGATTGTGATATTGTGGAGTACGACAGGATGTAGCAAGTTGAATCCATCTTCCAATAGTGCTTCCATAGTGTTGCAATGGGACTTCCGACTAAGTGTATCAGCTACTACATTTGCTTTACCCGGATGGTAATGCACTTCCAAATTGTAATCCTTAATCAATTCCAACCATCTATGTTGTCTCATGTTCAGTTCTGGCTGGGTAAAGATATACTTGAGGCTTTTGTGGTCAGTATAGATATGACATACATTGCCCAACAAGTAATGTCTCCATATCTTTAATGCATGGACAACGGCTGCCAGTTCCAAGTCATGTGTAGGATAGTTGACTTCATGTTTCCTCAATTGCCGAGAGGCATATGCAATTACTCTCCCTTCTTGCATAAGCACACATCCCAAACCTATTTCTAATGCATCACAAAATACATCAAAAGGCTTTTCAATGTCTGGTTGTGCTAGCACAGGTGCTGTAGTCAACAAAGTTCTAAGGGTGTGAAAAGCGGTTTCACATTCTAGTGTCCATTTGTATTTCTCATCTTTCTGAAGTAGTCTGGTCATAGGCTTAGCTATTTTTGAGAAATCTGGAATAAACCGACGATAGTATCCAGCTAACCCTAGAAAACTCCGAACTTCATGAACCGAAGTTGGGGCTTTCCACTTCATGACCTCTTGTACTTTTGATGGGTCTACTGAGATTCCATCTCTCGATAAAATGTGACCTAAGAAAGGTACTTTGCTCATCCAAAATTCACATTTGCTAAACTTGGCATATAGCTTATGCTCCCTCAATCTGGATAGGACAATCCTCAGATGTTCTTCATGATCTGACTCATTTTCGGAATAAATCAATATGTCATCGATAAACACGACCACGAACTTATCCAGTTCGGGCATGAATACCAAGTTCATTAGGTACATGAAATAGGCTGGGGCATTTGTTAGTCCGAAAGACATAACCAAATACTCGTATAAGCCATACCTAGTAGAGAAAGCGGTTTTAGGTATATCCTTCAGACTGATCTTTATCTGATGGTAACCTGATCTCAAGTCAATTTTGGAGAATACCTTTGCCTTTGCTAGCTGAACGAATAAGATGTCAATGCGGGGCAATGGATATTTGTTCTTGATGGTCACAGCATTGAGTGGTCTGTAATCTACACACATTCTCAGTGACTTATCCTTCTTTTTCACAAACAATGCTGGGCATCCCCACGGAGATGAGCTAGGTTGGATAAGACCTTTGTCCAATAGATCTTGCAATTGAACTTTAAGTTCTGCTAACTCATTGGGTGGCATTCTATAGGGCCTTCTGGATATGGGTGCGGTACCTGGCACTAATTCAATCTTAAATTCCACGTCCCTATCCGGTGGTAGACCTGGTAATTCCTCTGGAAATACATCCAGAAACTCACAAACCACTGAAATATCACATATGGTGGTGGCTTGGATAGCACAGGCTAAATGTTGGGGTTTGAAATCGCGGGAGAGTGGGACTAGAAAAGCTTTCCCTCCTGTGGGTTCTCTCAACATAATAGTGTGGGTGCTAGTGTCAATAAGAACACCATGATCCTTCATCCAATTCATGCCTAAGATTACACTTATCGACAACCCCGGCAATATTATCAAATCTGTTGTGTACTCTCTCCCTTGTATCAAGATGAGTACGTTTTTGACTATCTTTTTGGTAGTAACAGTACCCCCTGCTGAACTTATGTTAAAACCCCCTTTACTTACTTCTATAATTTCTTGATCATGTCTAGATGCAAATGCTTGACTCATAAATGAATGAGAAGCTCCCGAGTCAAATAAAACAACTGCGGGATGCTTGTTGACGAGAAACATACCAGCCGTGACAACTTCCCCGGCGGGCACTTCCTCCACAGCGGTATAATGCACTTGTCCCTGACGTGCCCTGGCATTCACCTGCCTCTGATTGTTCTGATTTGAGTTGCTATTCCTCTTGGGGTGGGGGCACTCCTTGGACCAATGACCTAGTTGGTTGCAGTTGAAACAAGGTTGATTACTCCTGAATCCGGTGGAGCTGTCCTGATTGCCATTTCCTTTTGGTAAGGCAATAGTGAACGCCTTACGAAACGGTTTCTGTGGCCTGTTATTCTGAGCTTTCGGTGGTGGAGGCCTGAACTTGGATGCAGGTGGATGGAATTGTGGCCTAGCTGCGATAGGCGCTTTTGACTAGAAAGATCCGGATGCACCGGCCTCATATGCCCTCTTGCGACCTTTAGCCACTGCATGCATGTTGTTGTGGTTTTCTTGGGTCAAGGCATCACTAATAAACTCATTGTACGTGGCACATCGAGAATTTGCCATAGTCTTCATTAATTTGGTACCCAGACCTCGCTTGAAACTCTCAATCTTTTTCTCTTCAGTATCCACGAAACTTGGAGCATATCTTGACAAGTTGTTGAATGCGTGCATGTATTCTATGAGTGACTTTGTTCCCTGAGTGAGCCTCATAAATTCGGCTGCTTTCATGCGCATCAGGCCCGGGGGAATATGGTGTCCCCTAAAAGCCAGCTTGAATTGATCCCAGGTCACTCTCGCATCAGCAGGCAGAGACGACAGGAAGTTCGTCCACCAGATTCCTGCTGGTCCTTGCAATTGATGAGAAGCATATTCTGCTTTCAGGTGCTCTGTGACCCTTAGCAGATGAAATTTCTGCTCGATGGTATTTAGCCACTCATTGGCCTGCAGTGGTTCCTTAGCCACCTTGAAGATCGGAGGCTTCGTGTCTAGAAACTCCTTGAATGAACTGTGCTGATTTGGTTTGGCTCCTGGTTGCTGTGGATGGCCACGAGCAGTGTTTTGTGCGATGAGGCGCAAAGCTTCCTCCATTGTCCTTTGGCTCCCTAGGAACTGGGTAAAGAATTCCTGAGCAGACGGTGGCGGTGGGGGTGGCAAGTCATCCCGGTTGCCATCCTGGCTGCTACTAGCTCCAGCACGGGTGCGCGTCATCTGCGAAGTTGCAACAATAAGCAATTATTGGTTGATGCCAAGAGATTGCAGATGAATTAGGTACTCATGCCAAACTAAAATTACTGGAGAAATTTTCTCAAAAGCACAATAAAAACAGAGGCATAATAACTCATTCTCGCAACATGACATCGCCAATTTGACCACTTATCGTGCTCATAACGCATGCAATTTTAAAGCGTGATTACCGACAAAGTACTGGAATTGCATTGACGTTCAACCAAACATGCGATTAACATTACATGATAGTCTGGTTACTAATGCCAACTTGGAACTACAGGTCCATTACACGAATAAAGGTGATACACGAGTCCTACTAAGTGCTAAGCGACCTAATCCTCATCATGATCACTATCGAGGTCAGACGCAGAATCATCTCCTTCCTCAGGTTCTACTTCTTCTTCAGGCTCCACTTCTTCTTCTTCCTCATACCCTTCTAGATCCATTTCTACGGCTCCAGGTGGGACATACGGGTGGAGCTGATTGTGCAGTAGATGAACCTCTTCATGCAGATTATCGTTGTATTCTTCTGCATTGGCCAGTTGTTGTCCTAGCTCAAACTGTCGAGCCCTCAGGACATCTTCCCTAGACCAAGCTGCATTTCGCTGGTGAGTTAACCGAGTCATTTCTTCAGAGAGCCTCTCTATCTCGGCGTCGTGCTCCCTCTGAAGCTGACGTCGGTCTTCGCGGGCATGACCAAGAGCACCAGACACATGTCTGAGGCTACCTTCAACTCCATCTAACACTCTCATCACTGCGAACATGGCGCTCATGGCAGGGTTATCGCTGTTCTGCCCTTCTGCTGCACCAATCTCCAAAGATCTTCCTCTTGCCTGCTGCCATGAGTCAGTGGAGGGATTACCTCTTGGAAAGACTCCAACCAAAGCGGCTGCCAGCTCCTGAGGAAAACAATCCTTGATATCCCTCAGGATCCCAAAAGCTGCCCTGCCAGCTGCTTCTTCAGCAGTCCTGCCAGTCGACTCATAACACCAACCTGTCCACTCCGAATCATCACCTCGGGGACGGACAATGGCCTCCACTGTAACTAAGAGACCTTCTCCCAACCGCTCATTCGCCCAGAAGTAGCGGGGTTCCATTCCATCAGGATAACCTACATAGCTGAGCACTCTCCACAAGAGTGTAGGCATCCCAAACTCTCCAAGGAACGTGTGACGTTGATGGGTACGTGGAGCAAGTTGACGGCTAGGAGCTCTGCCTCTGGTGGACTTGCGAGCAGTCTGCTTGGTGCGTGCCATCTGCACCATCAATATGTACCCTTTGGTGAGACAATGCCATAATGGATAAGAGTTACATAACCGAGTAAGAATTTTATAAGGGGAGGAACCATGTAGTTATGTGAATGGTAATTTAACATGATGCATGCTCGTTCCGTACGTCCTTACAAACTTAGGAAAAATTTGTTTCTAACGGTAGACACGGTGGCATACATATGTTCTCTCATATAGATCGTAACTAGTCGAACTACACGTTTCGTTGTTAGTGTACCTGCATAAAATTTCATTTCAGCCCTAAACCCATAATGAAATATGCAGAATGTAATTGTAAATACTTTCATATATGTATCCCCATACATATACTTCCGTATCAATCTACCCAACAATAATTTAAACCCACAATTAAATACGTACCATATACACATGCAAGCATGCATACATAGCCGTACCAAAGCTAACTCTTCCCGACCGCACGCTCACATCTTGTGGTCATACACTCATCTTACCTTGGCGTAGAGGCATTTGATCCATCCATTACCACTCAAGTGAATGGCATCCATACTATAGCACGCCGTATGGACGACGAAGTAAAACCCCCCATGTTATTACTTAAATAGCCACCTAATAGTCCTTAATTTGGGCATAAGGAAAGTGATCATTGGCACACTTTAGATTTCAAATACCTATTAAATAACTATTAGTTGCTAGAGAAGGGTTTTTGGAACACAAAAACTTTTGTTTTAAATACACTTGTGACAATTAACGTTGAATCCTGCTCTGATACCAGCTGTCGTAGAACCGACCAATTTATAAGAATACAAGTACAATGGCAATCCGCAAGCAGTCGCACTATCATACTTGAACCCATATAAACCCGGTAGTCCGTCGAGTACCACGACGGGTCTCGATAAACGATTTACAACAACCAAGATCATACAGGATTCAACATACATGCCACATATTACATAAAGTTCACAGATACTTTTCATCATCAGAGTACGAATAAAAGTTATTACAAACCAAGTTTGATAAACAAAGCGGAAGCAAATAAGTTCAAGATAAAGTTTTCCAACATAGTTTGATACAGTGCCAAGCTAGATCACGGTCCACAAAAGCAAAGATAGGAATTACTACAGAAGCCTGCCCAAGGCTTACTCCTCATCCACAGCAGGATAGAAGCAACTCTTGCAATAACCATGATACACAGTGCCATCTGCAACAATGGGAAAATAAACCCTGAGTACGAGAAGGTACTCAGCTAGACTTACCCGTCATGAACCAGAAATAAAATGACTCCAAGGATTATGCAAGGCTGTATAAGTGGACGTAACTTGACAACATTTTGCGTAAAAGGCAATTAACCGTTGTACAATTGTGATTCCTTTATCAATTTAATTATAACTATCCATTTCTAGATTAGCAGCTATCCTGTGCCAAACATGTGGTATATTATTTAGAATCATACAATAGTAACCATAGCAGGTATCATAATTCCATATTCATCTGAACCATCATATTTCATAATATAGTTACTACGATGTTGGGACTAGCCAAGTTTCTCACTATCCAGGAGAGACGGCGATTCGAATCGATTTCAACCAGCTGGGAATTTATTTCTAACACAAACCCAGATCTATCAGCCACGATAGCCTTAGGTCACCTTTGGTACAACTCAGGTACACATTTCACGGGTCCATACCGCGCCGCACAATCTGGAACACCAGATGCCAGGATGCTCAGGCCAAGCCTGCCCTTGGGCTCAGTCTGATCGTTCCCCGGAAGGAGCGCACAACAGAACGGTTCCCGGCCTGAGTTGAATTACTCGGCTTCGCGGTCGGAACGAGTTATCCGGCCAGCTAAGTGAGAGGCATGCGTTCAATCTTGTCAGAAGCGCCAACAATGGTACGGTCCTTAATTGACACAGACGGGGATAAGTCCACACCCAAGACCTCCATGTTTTGTTGCTTCTCTATCGACTTCCTGTCCGGTCTCGATTTACTTTTACCACATGGTTCTGTTCCACGATAGCAGATATAGCCAACCGTGCTCCGGTATCCCCCTATCTCTCGCAGGTGACAGGACATCACCCGACTTCTACCGATCTAAGCATGGCTAAGCATATATTCGATCCTGGACCTATACCGGTTAAAGGGTTAATATCTGGACAAGGAATGTACATGCATCAAGTGGTTTCATTCAACTCTTATAACCTAATGCAGCAATCATAAATACGTAAGTAAACATTTGTAAATTACTGGGAGACTTATAATGCTCCGGGGCTTGCCTCGCAGAAAGGAAGTAGGGCGGTGGTCAGGGCACTCTGGAAGCTCTTCAGGGTTCTACTCCACGCCTTCGGGAGCTGTGGCTTGCGGATCCTCCTGCGGGTTCCCTTCCTCTGCTTCTTCGAATTCCAGCAACGTGATCTCTTCCTCCGATCCTAGATGCATGAGTATGGTATAAGTATTACGAATGCATGTATGTTAACAAGTGCATCACGTTGTTCGAGTAGGTGCATATCTCTTCTCGATTATTACTTAACTACTTCTACAATGCATCGATTATGTCACGAACAGTAGCTACTTGTTTCACTCATAACTGGAGTTCTACAAATCCAAAAACAGTGATCCTAGACTTTCTGGAAAGCTTATCAAATTCTCCACAACTTTGTTATTAACCATTTTTACAGTCTTCATCAGTTTCAACATGCAACTCATCACATTCTAGAATCAGTCCAGAAACTATTTAACATGCAATGTAAAGTAAAAATACTTCTACTTCATGTAATCATTCAAAATTTGACAACCTAGACTCTACCACCAGTTTAAGCATACCAAATACAGTTAAGATGATGTAATGGTGAAGTCCAAACTATTTATTTAAATGCCTTTATTATTTTATTTAGATATCTAGGTTAAATAATAAACATATATCAGATGTACTTCATAAATTCTCAAAAATTTACAGTGCCTCACTAATGCTATCAAAGGACTACCATAAAAATTTCATGTCATTTTACTAAGTAGAACATTCTATATAAAAATGATAAGGCAGCAAGGCTTGAAATAGCATAAATGGAAAATCCTATTGAAAAGTGTCAAGCAACAGATTTCTTATTTTTCTTAATATCCATATGGTACTAGTATCACCTCCAATAAATCTCATGAATTTTGGACTTATAATTAATTTATAAAAAATCATGCAAGGATTAACTATTTATAAAAGAAAATCTATAACTATAGATCTACACATGCACTAGTCCTCAAATTTTTACCAGAGTTCACATATGCTAAGACTAGCTTACCACAAAAATTTCATAATTTTTGGAGCACAGAAACTCTAGATATAAAATAAACAAATTTGAATGCATTCAAAAGCACATTTGAAATCCCTATTTAAATCTCCAGAAATTTCTACTGTTGAAGCCAAGAACATATTTTTACTAAATACTACACTTCCTAAGCAACACAATCATATTTATTTCACAATTTTTGGAGCTACCAAACTGAAGATACAAATTTCACAAAACAAATCAAAAACTGGATTCAAAATGAGTTAGCCTTCACTACTGCTGTCGCTGACAGGTGGGACCCGCTGGTCAGGGGACCCCACGCGTTAGTGACACGAAACAGGGCAGCGGCGCTGCACAGCGCTGGCGCGGCCAGAGCTCGCCGACGGCGAACTCGCCGGCGGTGACATCATCACGGCATGACCTAGGTGACCTGGCGCATTGATTGAGCTACTTGGCCGGACCTATTGCCGACCCTAGAACTGACGGCGGCGGCCATGGCGGAACGGCGGGGCTGGACCACGGCGGTACGCTGGCATGGGCTACGGTGGCTCGAACGGACGCTGCGCCGAGCATCACCGAGCTACGGTGGAGCTATCTAGTGCCCTAACGCGGCCTGGGATGGATGGTGGCGATGTGGCCACGGAGACGGAGTCCGCGGCGGGGCTCCGGTGAGGGCGTACGCGATGCGGCGGCTTACCAAGTACGGCCAGCGAGCACGGGAGGGAGCAGTGGGTCGCTGAGGCACTAGTGGAGGCATTGCCGGGGTGGAGAAGCAGCGAGGGCGAGTTGGCGTTGGCTATGGCGACTGCGGAGGTGCGGCCGAGCTCGGCTGTCGCTGCGGCGAGGAAGACGGAGCAGAAATTGGGAAATGAGGCGCAGGGTGGCTCGGGCGGGCACTGGCGGTGATGAAGGCGCGCCTAGGCGCGTCGTGGCCTGTGCAGACAGAGCGCTGGCGACGCGTGGCCATCGCCGGGGACACGCGGCGCGCGGGTTCTGCCGGTGTCGGCCACTGAATGTTTGCGATTCAGTCGATTCAGTCGCGCGATGCAGTGCCTGACGACGTACTTTCGTGGAGCTTGATCTTCTAATCCGTGAAGTAATAGTGCACACAATCTACACCAAAGTTGTAGCTCTAAGTACCATCTGTAATTCATCTTAAACAATCAAGACCTAATTCGCAACGGTTAAGGAGAAAAATCGTGCTCAAAGTTGGCTTGTCAGGCTGTCGGTGTTCACGACTTAGCAAAAATTTGCTAAGTGTAGAATTGTGATTTCTCTGATTTTTGAAACCCAAATTCACACATGTTAGGAGCTGAATCAGTCAAAGGCCCAAAAATCAAAGTTGTTCCTTATGTCAAACACTACAACATTGCTTTAGTGAACTCCTCCATGCAAGGTCTCTAACACCTAGTTCAACTTTAGTCAAACATGTCACTTTGAAATCATGATACATATTCAAACCATGGCTAAATGACCAAACTAGCCCTAGCACTAAATACCAAAGTTGTTCCTAATGATATCCTAAGCATGTTTGAGCAATTTGCAAGGTCATCCTATCATTTCATGCAGTGGTCACTCATAGAGCTATCCAGGTCAACACATGAAATATCACTTAAATTCTTGATCATGAGATGTGGCCTTCATGAACAATGTTCCTTTTGTTAACCTAAGTGTGCCTAAGGTGTTTTAGTGACTAGCATTACCCACTTGCATTCATTTGTACAAGATCATATGCATAGGTTCCAAGAAACACGAGATAACAAGCAATGTTTCATATGTTTCGATCAAATGTTTCAATTGTAAATGATGATTTATAAATGCTTGATGCTCATGCTCATGTTATGCAAGTCAAGTTATGCAAGGCTAACACCCGAGGTGTTACAACTACTCGTTACTACAATGCAACTACGGTTCACGAATGAGTCAGGGTTGGAGCCATAGGTGGCTGGAACTGATCTTAGTTATACTTTGCAGTGTAACCCACCTTCAACGATTTCTTGGGAGTTTTCAAAACTCTAAATAATTTGAACCGAAAACTAATATATATATATTTGTATCTATTCAAAATTTAATTATGAAGTTGTTTATATAAACTCATGAATGATGGGAAAAAACGAGCGCATCTCGGGCAAGCATGCCATTAGCTTTACAGAACCTATAACACAAATGTCATGGCACGGCTACCCCAAGTTCAATTTGCCCATCTGAAAGTGCTTGTGATAATTCGCATCGGAACATCACTGGACGACCAGGATTTAGGAATCGGGGTGGACCGCACAAACGTTGGATGGCTTTTTTACCCTCACTGTTTACTCCCGCCCGCATGTATATTAAAAAAAGTTATCCCTTCGCTTTCTCCTCTCCATCCTTATCCCTTCCACGCTCCTCATCCCTTGCCACAGGAGCCTCCAATGCCTATAGATCCGGCGGCCCTCTCCCCCACCCCGACGAGATCCATGGGAGCACGAGCGTGATCCACTCATCTTCCGGCGAGATCTATGGAGGTGGTGCGGCGGTGTTGCAGGGGAGTTGGCGGCTCTCCCCTACCTCGGCACGACGCCCTCCCCACCCCGGCGGCGCCCTCTCTCACCCCGGCGACCAAGCTCCCCCCACCTCGACGGCCATGGCGCTCTCTGCCCCCTATCCCCCACCGTCGCCGCGCGAGCCAAGCCCGGTGCCAGTGGCGCTAGTGGTGGTGATGCTCGTGCGCGCCGCTGCTGCTGGTGCTGGGTGGTGCTCGCGCGCAGCCGCTAGCCGCCGACTCCCACCCCGTCGGCCTGAATCGACTGGCCCAAGCCTCTCTCCTTATTTTGCAAATATATGCTTCAATTGTTTTACACACATTAGAGGCATGTTGCAATTATTTCATATGGATATTGCAAAAGTAGATCAGGGGATGTTGCATATGTTACAAGTGTTTCAGAGGCATGTTGCAAGTGTTTGTTTAGACTGTTTTATCTGTTTCTAGACGTATGTTGCAAGCGTTTTGATCTGAATGTTGCGTATGTTTTCACACATATGTTGCAACAATATGTTCCAAAATGTTTCATCCGTTTAGCCTTCTATTGCAGCAAGTGTTTTTCATGTTGCAAGTTACAAGTGTACTGTCTAGATGTTACATATGTTTTCACACATATGTTGCAAGTGTATATTCCAGATGTTTTATCTGTTTCAGATGTATTTTGCATTTAATGTTTCATGTTGCACGTGTTTCCTGCCGTTTGGAGAGTCAGGGGCACTAGGGAATGGGGCACGACAAGCCGGTGGCGGGCAGCCGTGTTGTGCGGCGTGTTGGGTGCCAATGGTCGAGGGCACAACGGGGCGAGGTTGCGCCTACGGGGTCGAGGCAAACAGAAGGGGATGGGGGCGAGGCGCGCGGATGGGGGCAGATCAGGCACAGTCGTGCGGGCGGGCGTCCCATGGAATTCGTCGCCGCCCCCCGCCGGGTCCATCAAGGCCGTCCGTTTATTTGATTATTTGAATTACCAACGATCCAACAAGCACCATCGCGGCCCTGCCCGAGCTGTGCTGGCTTTCCCGATCCGCACGGCCGCCGCACCCCAATGCCCGTCCCCGGCGAGCCGTCTCCTCCGGCCTCGCCTCCACAGTACTCGGGCCTCCTCGCCGCTCGCTAAAGCTGTATATCTGGCGGCAACGCCCCTGCGGCTGTCTCCCTCTTGCCCACCCTCGCTCGCGCCGGCCTGCGTGCGCCGTTCCCGCTCCTCACCTCCCTCGCGGGCCTCCTCCTGCTCCGCCCAGCCGCGCCGTCCTTCCCCTCCCTGGCTGGCCGCCTCCTCCTCTACGTTCGCCTCGCGGACCTCAAGCGCCTCGTCCCCTGCTCCACTCAGCTGGCGGACCGCCTCCTTTCACTTAACTTCCTCCTCGGCCGCCCGCGTGACGCCCGCCGGCTGTTCACCAAAATGCCCCGACCCAGTGTCCACTCCTACAACGCCATGCTCGCTGTTTACGCGCGCCTGGCACTCGCGGCACCCGCTTCTGAGGTCTTTGCCTCCATGCCACACCGGGAACTCGTCTCTTACAACGCTGTTATGCTCGCGCTCGGGCATGGCGGCAAAGCGCAGGGAGCTGTGGAGCTGTACTCCGAGCTCCGAAACATGTACCCCTCCCTTGGGTACAGCCATCACACCTTCTTGGCGCTCCTTGTGGCCGGCGCCCAGCTCATGGATAGGGAGCTTGCCAGGCAATTCCATGGCATTTGGTGGTTCTCGGGTTCTTGTCTGATGTGAAAATTGCCAGCTCTCTTTGTCATGTGTGGACGGACGTACGCAAGGCGCAGGCGCGCCCGTGACGTACGCCGCGCGGCTGAGCGCGCAGAGCGCGCGGTCCACCAGCCCGAAGGGGCAACTTCCAGCGGCTAGAAATCAGGGATTGGATTAGAGGCTGTTTTGGTTAGTCCTATAATTAGGGGAATTCCTTCCATAGTTGGTTGAGCCATTGGCTATTTATTCCTGTAAGCAGGGAAGAATGAATTAAGCAAGATTAATCTCCTATTCTCTTCTTCCTCCACGCCTCCTAAGCCCAGCCGGTTGAGAGGGGTATAACCTCCGCCCTGGAAGACTCAGCCGGAGACTACGAGCTTCATAGTCGAGGGCCAGCTACCTTAAACTACAGTGCCCTTGACAACCTGGTATCACGGTCTCGTCGATCCTCTCCCACCCGCTCCTCCCGTTCCTCTTCCGCAGCCGCCCAGCCCGATTCCGCCGCACCCCCATCGCCCTCCTCAGCCGCGTCCGTCTCCCTCGCGCCAATCATGGCCGAGCCCTCCGCAGCCGACCTCATGGCAGCCATCAAGGCCCTCACCGACGACATGGCTACCATGAAGGCTGATATGGCCTCGCTGAAGAAGGAGAAGTCCGAGTCGTCCGCCGGCGGCGGCGGTGGCGATCGGCGCGCGGAAGGTCAGCACCCTGACTACCCGCCAAAGCACAAGAAGTGGGATTTCCCACGCTTCGACGGCACCACCGACCCCATGCTCTTCCTCAACAAATGCGACTCCTACTTCCGCCAACACCGTACCATGGCGGAGGAACGCGTGTGGCAGGCTTCCTACCACCTCGACGACGTCGCGCAGCTGTGGTATACCCAGCTCGAGGAGGACTCCGGCACGCCCACCTGGGCGTGCTTCAAGGAGTTCCTCAACCTGCGGTTCGGGCCGCCGCTCCGGTCGGCGCCGCTGTTCGAACTCACCGAGTGCCGGCGCACGGGCACCGTCGAGGAGTACTCCAACCGTTTTCAGGCGCTCCTGCCTCGTGCGGATCGGCTGGACGAGGAGCAGCGCGTCCAGCTCTACACCGGCGGTCTGCTGGCGCCGTTCAGCCATGCCGTTCGCCTCCACAACCCCGACTCGCTCGCCGCTGCCATGAGCATCGCGCGCCAGATCGAGCTGATGGAGGCCGAGCGCCCGACGCCGCCTGCGCCACGCGCGCCTGCGCGGGGCATCCTGCCTGCGCCCGCTCCCCGGGCCGCCCTGCCGCCACCACCACAGCCGCTGGCACTGCCTGCACCCCCGGCGGCCGCGCAGCCAGGCCGCGGTGACGGAAATCGCCGCCTCTCGCCCGAGGAGATGGCTGAGCGCCGCCGTCTCGGTCTCTGTTTCAACTGCAACGAGAAATACACTCGCGGCCATAACCGTTTTTGCAGGCGCATCTTCTTCCTGGAGGGTGTCGAGATTGACGACGTCGCGAACGAGGCGGCGGCGGCCGCGCCCGACGCCGAGGCCCCCTACTTTTCCCTTCAGGCCGTGGCTGGGGTCCCTGTGGCGGGTACCATGCAGATCCGCGTGGCCCTCGGCGCCGCAGCCCTCGTCGCTCTCCTCGACTCCGGCAGCACACATAACTTCATCTCGGAGGCAGCGGCCCGGCGTTCCGGCCTTCCTCTGCGCCAGCGCCCCCGCCTCACCGCCTTGGTCGCGAACGGCGAGCGCGTCACCTGCGACGGCGTCATCCGTGACGCCCCCCTGCTCATCGACGGCGTCGCGTTCCCGGCTGACCTCTTTGTCATGCCGCTGGCCGGGTACGACGTCGTCCTGGGGACACGGTGGCTGGGCGCGTGTGGGCCCATCGTCTGGGACCTCGGCAGCTGGCGCATGACGTTCCAGCACCAGGGGCGCCCAGTCTCCTGGACAGGCGTCGCCTGCCCTTCAGCACCGTCCCTGGGCGCCACCTCGGAGGCCGGCCCTCTCCTCGACGCACTGCTGCACGCGTACGGGGGGCTCTTCGCGGACCCGGCGGGTCTGCCCCCCAAACGCGCGCACGACCACCGCATCACCCTGAAGCCCGGCGCCCAGCCCGTCGCCGTACGGCCCTATCGGTACCCGGCGGCGCACAAGGACGAGTTGGAGCGGCAGTGCGCCGCTATGATCGAGCAGGGGATCGTCCGCCGCAGCGACTCGCCCTTCTCGTCGCCGGTCCTCCTCGTCAAAAGGCCGGACGGTTCGTGGCGTTTCTGCGTCGACTACAGGGCGCTCAATGCGCTCACCGTCAAGGACGCCTTTCCGATCCCGGTGGTTGACGAGCTCCTCGACGAGCTCCATGGCGCTAAGTTCTTCACCAAGCTGGACCTCAGGTCCGGGTACCATCAGGTGCGGATGCGGCCGGAAGATGTTCGCAAGACGGCGTTCCGCACCCACGATGGCCTCTACGAGTTCCTGGTGATGGCATTCGGGCTATGCAATGCTCCGGCAACGTTCCAGAGCCTGATGAATGACGTGCTCCGGCCGTTTCTCCGTCGTTTCGTTCTGGTATTTTTTGATGATATTCTTATCTACAGCAGGACATGGGCAGATCACCTCCGTCATCTTCGGGCCGTCCTCGACGAACTGCGACACCACCAGCTCTTCGTCAAGCGCTCCAAATGTTCCTTTGGAGCCCCCTCCGTCGCCTACCTCGGCCACATCATCTCTGCGCAGGGGGTGGCCATGGACCCGGCCAAGGTGTAGGCAATCCACGACTGGCCGGCTCCGCGCTCGGTGCGGGCAGTACGCGGCTTCCTCGGTCTGGCGGGCTACTACCGCAAGTTCGTCCACAGCTACGGGGCACTTGCTGCACCACTGTCGGGGCTCCTCAAGAAGGAGGGCTTCTCCTGGGACGACGCGGCAGCCTCGGCGTTCGCGGCTCTCAAAGCCGCCATCACGGCCGCCCCCGTCCTCGCCATGCCAGACTTCACCAAGCTGTTCACCGTCGAGTGCGACGCGTCGACCGTCGGGTTTGGGGCGGTCCTGACTCAGGAAGGCCACCCGGTCGCCTTCTTCAGCCGGCCAGTGGCGCCCCGCCACCGCGCGCTGGCCGCCTACGAGCGCGAACTTATCGGCCTCGTCCAGGCCGTACGGCACTGGCGGCCGTATCTCTGGGGGCGGCGCTTCATCGTCAAGACGGACCACTACAGCCTGAAGTATCTTCTCGACCAGCGCCTCGCCACGATCCCTCAGCACCACTGGGTCGGCAAGCTCTTGGGCTTCGACTTCTCGGTGAAGTACCGCTCCGGCGCCACAAACATCGTCGCTGACGCCCTCTCCCGCCGCTACACCGAAGAGGGGGAGGTCATGGCGATCTCGGCGCCCCGCTTCGACCTCATCGACCGTCTGCGCCATGCCCAAGCCACCGACCCGGCCCTGGTCGCCCTCTACACCGAGGTCCGTGCGGGCGCTCGCGCTGCCCCCTGGGCGCTGGTGGATGGCATGGTCACCTACGACGGCCGCCTCTACATCCCACCCGCGTCGCCGCTACTCCAGGAGGTCGTGGCAGCCGTCCACAACGATGGCCACGAAGGCATCCACCGCACTCTCCATCGACTTCGGCGAGATTTCCACTTCCCCAACATGCGCCGCATCGTGCAGGAGTTCGTGCAGGCCTGCCGTACCTACCAGCAGTACAAGTCGGACCACCTCCGGCCGGCGGGGCTGCTGCAGCCGCTACCATTGCCATCCGCGGTCTGGGCCGACATCGGCATCGACTTCATCGAGGCGCTACCCAAGGTGCAGGGCAAGACAGTCATCCTCTCCGTGGTGGACCGCTTCAGCAAGTACTGTCACTTCATCCCGTTGGCACACCCCTACACCGCGGAGTCCGTCGCCCAGGCTTTCTTCGCCGACATCGTTCGCCTCCATGGTGTCCCACAGTCCATTGTCTCGGACCGCGATCCGGTGTTTACGTCGGCGTTCTGGCAGGAGCTTATGCGGCTCACCGGGACAAAGCTCTTCATGTCATCCGCCTTCCATCCGCAGACGGACGGACAGACCGAGGCCGCCAACCGCGTCATCGTCATGTACTTGCGCTGTTTCTCCGGTGACCGTCCGCGCCAGTGGCTCAGGTGGCTGCCATGGGCGGAGTACATCTACAACACCGCCTACCAGTCCTCTCTCCGCGACACGCCGTTCCGGGTGGTCTACGGCCGGGATCCCCCGACCATTCGCTCCTATGAGCCGGGCGAGACCCGGGTGGCCGCGGTGGCTCAGGAGATGGAGGAGCGCGCTGCCTTCCTCGACGACGTCCGCTATCGCCTGGAGCAGGCTCAGGTGGCACAGAAGCGCATCTACGACCGGCACCATCGCCCGGTGTCCTTCCAGGTCGGCGACTGGGCTTGGCTGCGCCTTCGGCAGCGCGCTGCGGCGTCCCTCCCCAACGCGCCCAAGGGGAAGCTCAAGCCTCGCTATATCGGGCCGTATCAGGTCCTGGAGTTGATCAACGAGGTGGCTGTCCGCCTCCAGCTGCCTCCCGGAGCACGGCTGCACGACGTGTTCCACATCGGCGTCCTCAGGAAGTTCGTCGGAACACCGCCGGCTACCCCTCCACCACTACCCCCACTACGGCACGGGGCTGCTGTTCCTGCACCAGCCAAGGTCGCCAAGGCCCGGATCGCCAGGGGCGTGCGCCAGCTGCTCGTCGAATGGCAGGGCGAGCCACCATCTGCTGCTACCTGGGAGGATCTGGATGACTTCCGCTCTCGGTTTTCGGCTTTTCAGCTCGAGGACGAGCTGGACTTCGAGGTGGGGAGAGATGTCATGTGTGGACGGACGTACGCAAGGCGCAGGCGCGCCCGCGACGTACGCCGCGCGGCTGAGCGCGCAGAGCGCGCGGTCCACCAGCCCGAAGGGGCAACTTCCGGTGGCTAGAAATCAGGGATTGGATTAGAGGCTGTTTTGGTTAGTCCTATAATTAGGGGAATTCCTTCCATAGTTGGTTGAGCCATTGGCTATTTATTCCTGTAAGCAGGGAAGAATGAATTAAGCAAGATTAATCTCCTATTCTCTTCTTCCTCCACGCCTCCTAAGCCCAGCCGGTTGAGAGGGGTATAACCTCCGCCCTGGAAGACTCAGCCGGAGACTACGAGCTTCGTAGTCGAGGGCCAGCTACCTTAAACTACAGTGCCCTTGACACTCTTCTTGATGTTTATAGAAAATGCCATTGTGTTGATGATGCTAGGAAGCTGTTTGACGAGATGCATATCAAGGATGTGCATATGTGGACGACAGTAGTTTGTGCCTGTGCTGAAGATGGCCAACTGGCTACCGCTCGTCAGCTCTTTGATCAGATGCCAGAGAGGAATGCATTTTCATGGAATGCCCTCATCGAGGGATATGTTTGCCATGGGCATCCAATGGATGCACTGAATATGTTTCTACACTTGATGAAGGAAGGTTTGGAGCCAGATCAAATCACCTTGGGTTGTTGCCTGAGTGCTTGTGCAGCTATGCGTTCACTGAAACTTGGGCAGCAGATCCATGGAATGTTGCTAAGTGTGGTTTTGATCGAAGTGCAATGATCATTAGCTCAATCATTGACATGTATTCAAAATGCAGCTTTTTGTCTGGTGCCATAGAGGTGTTCAGCCTAACAGGTAGGGAAAGGAAGAATGCAGTGTTATGGAATGTCATGTTGTCTGCTCTGTGTCATCATGGTCATGAATAGGATGCGATTGGATTGTTTGTTCAGATGATTCATGAAAGACAGAAGCCTGATGCTAATACATTCTTTCTGGTTTTGACGGCTTGCTGCCACTGCGGCCTAGTTGAAGAAGGGATGAATTTTTTTGATTTGATGAGTGAGAGATACAGGATTGTTCCAGGACAAGAGCACTATTTTTGTATGGTTGATTTGGTTAGCCATGCATCATCTTGAATGGATCAAAAGCTCACCATTTAGTTTTAACGTACGAGTTTGGGAAGTTCTTGTTAGGAATTGCACCATACATGGGAACATTGAATTGTTGAATAAGGTAGAGGAGCAACTGGCTAGATTGGACCATCCAGAATGAATGGATGGTTGTTCTTAGTTTGACTTATGAGGTTGAAGGATGGTCATGCTTGTTCGATGCACAGGAGCCATTCATTTCGATAAGCAGAGATAAGACGACAACAACTGCATCCCGCAGAATTCATGACTGTATTGATCCAAAAGAAACCTCAATGAGGGGGTCAAGTGGACATCGGAATTATGATGTGTTCGGCACAATTGAAAAATAGATCATTGTAAGGACTATTCAAGGAATATTCTCAAATGAATGATGTCCTGCTGTTTGTCTTCCCAATTGATGGGGAATAAAAGGTAGAATTGCAACTTTTCTCAAGCGAACAATGTGCTGTCACATCACATGCTAACATACAGAAGGAACAGGGAATTTTGCATCATCTCCCAACTAATCTTCTTAAGAACGATGCAGGCTTTTCAATTTTTTTGTGCAATAATTTATATACATGTTATAGCTGCATGTATTCCAAGAATTCATTCAGGAATGATGTACAGATTCTCATTTTCTTTTCTCTCATTACAGCAAGAGAATATAATTATGTTTTTGTGGTACATGAAACAAATAATCACTTTGATTGCAAATTATGATATACTTCTGGACCATTTGCATAAATCTTTTGTTCTGAATAAGGGAACAAGATGTGACAAGCCACTGGTCCTCCAAAAAAAAAAGAGAAAGCTACTCTTTAATCCTCAAGGAGATCGTTCTGTTCTTCGACAGATTGCATGTCAGCTGGCTCAGGAATCTGGATAAAAGTATTTACATTGTTGATCTCCGAATATTTTTCTGCCACATCCTGACGAGCATAGAAAAGGAAACCTCAAATTAAGAGCAATAGCAATTATATTCTATATACCCTTCTTAGATCTAAAGACGTACACTTTGGAATTCTTACCGTATATGCATGTACCACTGGCAAACATTTCTCAACATCACAAAAACAATATATCCTTTCATACATTTTATAATATTTCTTTTCACAAGAGTACATGCCACTTGAAACAAAGAATCAACACACTGTCAAAAGCAAATGGTTTTATTCAATTAAGCCAATAGGTCAATAACTAGAAAAGGACATGTCTAGATGTCCTGCATTTACATGGGACAGCATGAGAATACAAGTGAAGCTAATCCCACACTAATCAAATTCATATATGTACATCTCAAATCCCATACTTTAATGATACCATTTTAGTTCACAGATACTATATGTGCGCTCATTTTGAACATACATGTACTCCATTCTCCAAGACAAAAAATGTTCTATACCACTACATATTCTACTAAGCAGAGTTTACTCTGATTTTCCTAGCCAAGTATATAGATGGTTCTGGGTCCATTCAGCAAATATTTGTGCAACTAAATTGCATATTTGGTGCTCTCTTCCATATTTGTGAACCTTCGAGCTCTTCACTCTGTATCTTGTACTTTTTCAGGTCTTGATGTTCTTGCTTAGTACGGGGACACAATCTTGTACTCCCTCCATTTTTTTTACACGTCGTATTAGTTTTTTTCTTAAGTTAAACATTCTTAAATCTTAACTTTGACTATCAATTTAACTTAGGACAAAACTAATACAACATGTAAAAACACAGAGTATGTTTTTGAAAAATTCCCATTGCACATTTGAGCCATCTGCTAATATGTTGACCTGGAAGATGCAGGAGGTCATTTATAATGCTTTTCCCAAACTGGCACAGAATACACTAGAGTTCCCAGAACAAAAGAAAGCAGGAAAGTGGATGCGGCATAAACAAAGGCCCTGGCAATCTGCCCGCTTCTTCTCATTGTATACACTTCAGCAGCAAAAGTAGACACTGTGCTCAAGCAACCAAGGAAGCCAAGCTGTATTCCACTAATAATAGTTGTCGATCGCTCTGTATGTACCTGTAAGAAAAATCAAACGAATCAGATATACAGGCTAATGTATGGAAGAGTCAATATACCCACAACAAATCGTGAATTTGTATGAAAAATTATTTGGCCATACCGCTTTGGAGGTTACAGCAAGAATGGCCATGATGCCTGCAGCAAGAACATTGGCTACCAGGGTCCCAATGGGCAGCCATTTCAAGGATCTCTGCTTGCCAATTCCCTGGCCATTGAGCCTTGCCAGGTACCAGCGTAGCCAAACTCCTGGAGGTGCTACCGAACAGCCCATCCAAAGGACAGCACCGTCAGCAAGACTATGCATCTTTACTACAGTCAACACTATGCTCAAAATCCAAAAGAAAGACATCAAAATTATCATCACTGACAAAATCACAAACTGCTTAGTCCTGGTATCCACCCTCCAGTGCTTCCAGTCATATTTGTGACCTATCAAACTCTTCTCCGTGATGTATTTCAGGATCAAACTCCGTAGGCGCTCACCCGTCTCAGCACCAATCGTGATGGATTCATTGACAATGAACATCCCTGAATCAATGTTGTTAGCCATCAGAAGGATTATTTTCTTCCTATTTTTGGTTTGATAATATCTAATTCAGGACATATTGCACTTTATCATAAAAATGATGATGAGATACCTAGTACTACGCCCGCTATAGCATATACCCAGTGGCCTTTGGAAGACAAACCAACCATTTTCTGGTTCCACCCACTGAAGGTTGTAAGGCTTCCCATGTATCCAGTTGTGATTCCGACGATAAGATGGTCAGATATGTATCGTATATCAGCCTTGAATATGATACCAAACCAGCCCATCAAGAAAGATCCAAGCTGGCCCAAGAAATTTGGCAATCAACATGAGTTAGTACATATCAAATCCCCTGTAGTTTCTCTACAACTCAAGGTGTAACTTTAACACTAAAAGGATTGCGCATACCATATTAGATGGAAGGTCAGGGTAAAGCGGGCTTTGGTCTGAGGTGAGTGCCAAGCAGTCTGGGCCAAACAGCTTTTGGAGCCCATACCTTGTGAATACCTGATTAGTTATTTAAAAGCATAATTAGTCCAAGGGAACTGGAATAATGCAAGATAGGTAATCATCCTCTAATAGCAATCTTGCCAGATCCTTCAATGATCTAGACATCCACACATCAGTACTTGGTGCTGGCAGACACCTAAGTTGGTACAGTATGTGCTCAAAAGTATCAATGTAAGATTTCTCTAAATTTCAATGGTCCAGGACCTCCATTAGTAAAAGCATGAAACACCAAGTGTTGCAACATTACATTAGATCAGCATAGATTAAGTAAGAGCTACCACAAAGAACCTCATGCAAAATGTTGGAGAGTTACCCCGAAAAAGCCAAAGACAGCTAAATGGATCATGTAAGCAGCATAGTCGAGCCTCAGAGAAAGCTTATATGGTTCAACCTAGAG
Organism: Miscanthus floridulus; assembly: GCF_019320115.1. Taxonomy (NCBI): domain Eukaryota; kingdom Viridiplantae; phylum Streptophyta; class Magnoliopsida; order Poales; family Poaceae; genus Miscanthus; species Miscanthus floridulus. The sequence goes on along the minus strand of NC_089580.1, from coordinate 123,488,591 downwards.
CAAACCAAAGCATTGTTATGTTAGCACATATAGCATAAAATACAACCTTTCAGCAATATATCAATGGATAAGCAGCTGCTCAACTCAATTACTATCTTTACCTTGGTAGATGAATCTGCTAGGACGTTAGAAATAGTAGTATCTTTTGTCTCTGCTGAAGATGCAGGTGCTGATGCAAATTTGTTGCTGTTTTGCTTTATTGCATCATCTGGAAGAGGGCCAATCTTATGATGCTCAGAGATTCTTGCTGTATCCTCATCAACATCGCCTTCGGGTGATAGAACACGACCACTTTCGATGAGCTGAGCCAGAACTGAGCTATCGATGTCTCCTAGCAATTGATCCGCCGACTGAAGAGAATGCCTCATCGAGCTCAGTATGGAGTCCCCCATATCCCTTGAGAGGCTGATGGATCCCCTTGAGCCCTGTCTGCTGCTTCTCCTGCTTAACATTGAGCCAGACCTACTAGCTAACGGAGGACCAGTGGAATCCATAGATGTGCTTCTCGCATAACCCAGGTTATTTCCCTCAGAAACATTGCTCCTAGCTGAGGAGCTCTCCATTCTTTGTCAGGATTGTTTCTTCGGCTACAAAGACAGATAACAACCCTGCACAAAAAGTCAATGTTATGACATGAGTCAGTAATCCATGATCCATAATTTTCCTTTCTTTTCTTCATTTAAAATTCACAGGCCATATAAATTATGGAAGCATGGGAACCAAACAATGAGTAGGGCAAAAAGATAGGATTTGGTACGTTTTTGTAGGTATCTGGACAAATCACATCACAGCTCTGAAGACGGAGGAGACTGGAGAGTCGTGTTTATAGGCAACATTTTTTTTTCTTCAGTCAAATCAAATAGTTCGCAGTACATGTACGTCACTATTCTCCAAACATCGAAATGGAACTTTTATGAAAGAAAGAAAAATGGGAACCGTCCGGAGTTCCTGAAAGGGACAGGGAACTTTACCGGGAACACATATGGCACACGCGAAAAAAATTGTAGGAGCGAGAAAGGACACCTAAACGAAGACCAGAAACAGATAATTAGTTTAATCAAAAAGTAAGGGTGGAAAAGAAGAAAATATAAACATATCTGAAACCGTGACAGCGCCTTTGAAGCGAGCGAAACAAGTGGCGTCTTCTGATTACTCTGCTACTGAATTGAATAGATAGACTAAAAGAAAAGTATCGATCCCGCTAAAGGTGCCTGCCTTTGACATCTCGATACTGATTGTTTGATTGTGAGTAATCAACTGGTCTAGTCTAATCGCGATGCCAATTGTTAATTAACAAGTAGCCTAATCTAACCAGTGCCCGGTGCCTTTTAGCTCTAAAGGTTCCATGGTCAAGTAAGGTGGGAGGAAGATCAGCAGGACGGACGAACCTCACGTGGCCACACCTACCTAGTTTCGATGCTTGCATCTCGGTCTCTCTCTCTCCGTCTCTTGTTCATCCATGCATGGAGATGAAGAGAGATGGGCCAGAGGAGAAGAAGATCTGAGAGATCTACACATAATTGAAAACACTAGTCTAATCGCGATGCCAATTGTTAATTAACAAGTAGCCTAATCTAACCAGTGCCCGGTGCCTTTTAGCTCTAAAGGTTCCATGGTCAAGTAAGGTGGGAGGAAGATCAGCAGGATGGACGAACCTCACGTGGCCACACCTACCTAGTTTCGATGCTTGCATCTCGGTCTCTCTCTCCGTCTCTTGTTCATCCATGCATGGACATGAAGAGAGATGGGCCAGAGGAGAAGAAGATCTGAGAGATCTTCGGAGCAGCTGGATGCACGGGGAACAACGGGAAAGACGAGCTCCAAGAATTACCTTGGTTTGGATTTGGGAACTCGAGGAGGAGGGAGGAAGCGACTGGCGAGCCGACGGTGGGTGGCGCGGCCGGGCCTTCTCTCTGTCTCCTCGGTCCTCGTCTTCAGACTTGAGGTCTCGTCCACGTCAGCAGTTAGGCAGGGCAATGTTTTATAGTGCTGCTTCTCTTCCCTCCCTTTTATATTATATAAGAAAAAATGTTCCTGGCCATACTAGTATGATTCGCCAAGCTGTATGCCTGTATGGCACAGTAAAAGAATAAGCTAAAATGTTAAATGGTGGCATTAGCCGCAAGAAAAAGCGTTAAAATTAACATGTTAAATGGTGGCAGTAGCTGGAAGAAAAATCGTTAAAATTAACTCAAGTAAGTGACAGGGCCTAAGATTTTGAGGTTGGGTATTCAAAATGTAAAGCCTAATATTCAGTATGTATAATACCGCATAGACGTAATTACATAATATATATATATCAAATATATAACACATAATTGAAAACTCTTCCTCTTCATGGTTCAGATCTAAAAATGAAAACATGGAATCACCTAGATAGCCAATTTCACTTACACTAAGCGCGTGTTTAGTTGGCTGGATTTTAGAATTTGGGCTATCGTAGCACTTTCGTTTTTATTTGGCAATTAGTGTTCAATCATGGACTAATTAGGCTCAAAACGTTTATCTCGCAATTTCCAACTAAACTGTGCGATTAGTTTTTTTCCGTCTACATTTAATGTTCCATACACGTATCGCAAGATTCGATGTGATAGGTACTGTAGCACTTTTTGGGAAAAAAATTTTTGAAACTAAACAAGGGCTAAGGCGTGCGCCGGGCATTGGTCTATGCTCTGCAGGACGCCCGAACAGAACCCGTTGGACGCCCCGAAGCCTGAGCACACCGGTCACCGGGCGCGCGCCGTGGAGCCAGCTCCCACCCTTGCGGCGTGGAGCCGCTTCGACGCAACGGCGCCTCGCGCCCCCGCTAAGGATGGCAATGGGTAAATCTCCATCGGGTATGGCCACTCCAGACCCATCCCGCCATAAAAATTTGGTACCATCAGAATACCCATATCCATCATGAGTGGGGAATTTTTCCTAGACCCATACCCGGCCAGGTAAATCATACCCGTCGAGTCACCCGTACCCGCCAATAATTTATTCATGCACATGAAAATCAACAATTCAACAGCAATCACCACTAACCAGAGCACACAAAATTAGACAAATAATAGCATATAATAATATCTTCTACAAATTAAGATTCCTTTCTATTTAGTTTCTCCTCTACATTAGTCATGATTAATGTAGAAGTTATTGATTATAGACATGGTTTCGGGAACTTCCAAGTGGAGTATTGGACTCGTTGACTCCAGAACAAGTGATGCACTGCAACACTGAAGAAGAGTGTAGCCATCTTGCAAGTACCCTACCTTCTATTAAAGCAGCATTACTTGAATGGGCCATCAATCTCATGGCAGATGCGGTGAAAAATGAAAGCTACAACAAGATGAATGCTCGCAACATTGCTATGGTTTTTGCACCAAATATGACCAAGGTTACTGGCAAGCATATTTGTTTCTCTCTACTGCATTACTTTTCAGAATATATAGTCTAACCACGGAGCATTGATCTCTTTCAAATGGCTGGGTATTTTTCACCTATGGGTAAACGGTTACGGGGACTGCTGGAACATACCCATATCCACGTACCCGATGGGTGATGGGTTTGATTTATTTACGTACCCATAGATAGTGTGTTTAGTCCATATTTAAACCCTAATAGAATAAATACCCGTTAGATATCAGGTCGAGGGTCGCTATCGCCATCTTTAGCCCCCGCCCGACGCCCGCCCTCGTGGCCTCACGTCCGCCTCCGGTTGCCTGCCGCGGAGCCGCGTCACGCCCGGCTGCCCGCACGTAGGCCGCTCGCCGTGGAGCCGCTCACCCAGTTGCCGCCACCGCCACCGAACGCTAGTGTTTGGGGTTGCCGGTCGCGGTCGGGACTCGGGATTCAGGGATAGAAATCGACCGAAGCGAACGCGAGAGACCGTGACTTGCGTCAGGGCGAGATCCTCGGCAGTTGGCTTCGACAACGACATAGAACAGTCCGAAGAAGGATCGCCGTACGATCCCACGTGCAGGCGCTTGGGCTTGCTGTTTCGACCCACTTGTTGCCTCTCCGGTTCCGGCCCAATACATGCGACACGGCCCAGTTCTGCACAAGGGACTAGAAGCAAGGAGCCAGGCAGGATCCTCTCAAACAAAAAAAAAAAAAAAAGAGAGAGAGAGAGAGCCTGGAGGCTCTCCGACGCTACATGCTTACCCACATATTAAATATTTGTCAGCACAAATTTCGATATTCACGTACATCGCTGACATGACCTAGCATCTCTTTTCCCCACTAATTCCTACTCCCTCAGTGTTCGTAGCCACGATTTACATGTCAATAACTTTAATTTGATTTATAAAAAATACATGTAATATTTTTATCTTTAAATAAATTTATTAAAAAACTAGATTCAAATATCTATCAAATGATATTAATTATGTATCATGAATATTAATATCGTTTAATATATATTTAGTCAAAGTTATTTTTCGAGAAGCGAAAATGACAGACATTTAGGGATGGAGGGAGTACCTGCATAGCACATAGTTATCTCCAATATTTATAGCAAATAATGGTTTGCTGGTTTTCCTACGTTGTGCCGATTGATTATTTGCTTAGGTACAACCGTACAACTCATCCATATGGTATGCTAGCCAATTAGCCGTCTAGCTATCGGTTACCTGCTCAGTCCACTGCTTCATGTCTCACTTTGTCTGTTTTCTCATCTCTGCAAAATATATTTTTGTACTAGGCACCTGTTATTCAGCAAATCTGGCGTCAAACTCTTGCAATTTCGATTTTGTGCGTCCCACTTATCTCTATTGGATAGTTGGTATTCGATGAACAACAGTTCAGTAAGTAACATTTTCCTGTTGTATATGCTGTAATTGTCGATCATGCATTTCTTAAATATATTTAACATAGGTTGCAATTTTTTGTTATGTTCTTGTTTTATTTGAGCCAAATTATTTTTATATCTATACCTAATAATAAAGAGGTAAAATTTCAGCCCAAAATTTCTCACCATTTATTTTGGTCTAGCCTCCCCTAACTAACTCCGTGAATATAGATGTCTTTTTTAGTTTGTTTATAACCCTCCTATTTTATATATAGTGATTTGACACAAGTATAGTTAAGAATCCTATTCTAATTCAAATAGATACCTTCGAGTAAGTTAAATAGGGATTCTAATAACCGAATAAGAATCCTAAATCTATCTATCTTCATCTCTATTGCTTTCTCTCTCGCAGATCATATCCAGAGAGAAACAGGCACCGCTGCCCACCAGTCCGTCGCCCCTCACGACCTGTCCCATGTCTATCACTATTTTTCCATTGGAAATGCTAGACGTCCGACAATAAACTCCCCTCCGGACGCGTGGCATGGCGTGCACCACAACTTTTACGTCATTGTCGCACACGCTGCTCATCTAAATAAATAAAAAAACAAAATCAACTCATGGCCGCCTCGTTCCGCACGCGCCGCCTGCCCAATGATGTCCTCTCTCTCGTTCTTCTCTGCTGCTCCGCTCTCTCTCTCTCGCTTGTCCATCCCGGCGCGCGCCCTCCCTACCCCGGCGTCCTCCTCCCCCACCCCGGCATCCTCACCCACTAGGAGCCCCCAATGCTGTAGATCCGGTGGCCCTCTCCCCCACCCCGGCGAGATCCATGAAGCACGACGCGAGATCCATGGAGGTGGTGTGGCGGTTGTCGATGTTTTACCACCGATAGCCTGCCACGGGGGGTACCCGGGGCAGTATGTTTGGGCTTCGGCGTATGCCGAACTCGATGGTTAACGCAAGACACAGTCGATTTATCCTGGTTCAGGCCCTCGATCGTAGATCGAGTAATAACCTTACGTCCAGTCGGCGTTAGCCTTTGCGTTGGATTGATTGTCAAGTGTTGTGTTGTACAATGGTCGTGTGTCCCTTATCCCAGGAGTCATGCCCTCCTTTATATAGTCAGGAGGCCAGAGTCCTAGTCGTTTACAATGAGATTTCCTAGTAGGATTACTTAATAGCTATACTACTAAGATTACATGGGGAGAATCCTAGTTGGACTAGATATTCTCTCTCCCTTGCAGGGTATCCTGTGGGTCCCGCATCGACAAGCCCCCGAGCACTTCATGGTTGAGCTCCGAAAGTCTCGCTTTGCTTCTTCAAGTCTTGTTGAGTAGGAACAAAATGTCATCCGAGTACTTTCTGGAGTGAAACCTTGTAGCGCTTCTTGGGATCTTCGAGTGGTGAGTGCTTTTTGAAGAAAAAGTACATCCACCTGGTTGTAGCCCCCGAGCCTCTCGCTATTTGGAACAAGGAGCTGGAGGATCTTGTCTTGAAGTTGCTCTGATTGTTCGTTGAAGTTTTATGAAAAAAAGAACTCGAATATGGCTCGTTCCGGGTTCTTTTTGTCGTAGTGTCTTGAAGTGATCTGCGTTGAGGAAGTCTTTTGGTGACGTGCGCTTTTTCGAAGAAAAAGTGCACTCACTGAGTGTAGCCCCCGAGCCTCTTGCTATTTGGAACAAAAAGTTGGAGGCTCTTGAATCTTGTCTTCAAAAAATTCTGTGGCTATGTATCCTGCTTTCTCCGAGTTCTTCTCTTTAGAAAAGAAGTCGGATGAAGAGTCTTGATGTGTTGTCATCGTTGTAGTCTTGAGCTTCTTGTATTCTTGGTCCTTTGTCTTTGGTTCCAAGCCTCCGGGGGGTAGTTGAAATGAAAGGCCAAGCTCCCTAGCTTAGTGTTGATTAAGCTATGATGTTGGCCGAGGCCCCGAGCGTATATCCGTGTTGTTTTGTTCGGGAAGAACTCGGATGCGAGGTCTTGGCGTATTCTTTGATAGTCTGCTATTGTCAGATGTAGTTGTATGGTGGTGGTTGAGTGTAAATGCCTTTTGTTCACGGGTTGTACTGTGCTGGTATATTCTTCCGAATATGCCCGTCTTTGAGTACTGCCTCTTCTCGCCTGAGTCGTCCATTATTGTGTCATGTCTTTTCACTGTGTCCTTTGTTAGGCTTATTTCGTTGGTACTCCTAGTCCATGTGCACCGATCCTTTGGTCTATAATACTGTCCCGGAGTGCTTGTTTTCATTCATTGGATACTCTGTTGAAGCCTTGGTGGTCATGAACATGGTAGTTGTGAAGTAGAGCAGCCCCCGGGCATGTTTTGTAGTTTCTGTGTGTCTTGTCGTAGCTGGAGGAAGTCTTGTGATAGGGATTAGAGGTAGGCTAATCCCGTGACAGCATTGTGCCAGGATATACGTGGTGGTAGTTGGAGGAAGTCTTGTGATGTAGGCTTTGTTCCTTCATCCGGCAGTTCTGGGTTGATCCTCGTCGCCTGTCTTGAGACCGTCCGGTGCAGATCAACACCATATCCAGCATCACATCGGTCTTGGGTAGACAGATGCCCGCCAGCCTTCTCTGCTCCATGTTGCCCTGCCGTGCTGCCGATTTCCGCCTTGGATGCACTACGTTCGTCCTTTGAAGAAAACAGTGTAGCTGATGGCGGTCTGTCCTTCTGAGTAGCAATTTGGGACACGTAGTCGTTCTAAAGCCTAGTCGTGTCCGTGTTCCTCTTTGCTACTTTGCTTTTCGTGGTGCCGAGTTCGTTGGGTCTTGTATGATTTGTAATCTTCTATTTTTGAAGTCACTTGTATGTAACGAATCTTGTCTTCTGAGTTGTCTTTGACTTTTCTGTTGTGATCCCTGTCGTTCATGAGACTACCGAGTTCTTTCTTACATAACCGGGTTCTTTTGTTCCTCGTGAGGTAGCCCTTTTTTTTCTTGGTTCAACGAGTTGTTCTTGTGGCTATCTGATAACCCTGTTGTGGTGCTGCGTGGATAAGTCTGAAATCTGCCGTTGGTTTGTACCGTTGTGTGGATTCGTGCCCTCCGTCGTTTTAGCTGCGTCGGTAAATGGACCGTTGCGTTCCCACGCTGTGCTTTAACGGGCCTTATGGGCCGTTTGTATCACTAAGAAATCTATTTAAAGACCTTTTATCTTCCTTTCCCTTGTCGCCAGCTCTTGCCTTTAAACCCTAGTTCTCAAAAACCCGCCGCCATCATTATCGTCATCGCTTGAGCACCATCATTCTAGCTTCATCCTCCTTAGCGCCTTTGTTGCTTCCGCCAGTTCATGGGAAAGAAGAAGACCGCAAGCAAATCTCAGGCGACCTTCATGGACGAGGAGTCATCCCTATCTTGATTGAAAACCAGGAGTTGTGGCCATGAGGGCAGCTTAGAAGGTTGGCCGGCTCCAACAACCAGCGAAGACCAGCGCGCGAGCGCGTTAGTGATGCTTGATCCAAAGCAAAGTCAGCTGAATGGAGAGTTCCGGCGAGCATCGGTCCGGCCCCGGGTCCTGGTGAGATTGTCCTTTTATTTCTTTTGTCCGCGCTGGACTTTATCTTCCTGCTTCCGTTCCTCATCAGTTTCTTGGGTATTTCGGGGTTAGTTTGAACCATCTAACCCCAATGCTGTTCTCCATCTTTCTGTTTTGTTCACCTTTTGCGAAGCCTTCTTGGGATCCTCCTTCTATCTCTTTTTCATTTTTTCTTTCGCCCTAAAACCTCAACCCCGCGCGGAGGAAACAGTGCCGGCGGCGGTTGCAGGATTCAGTTTCGCCAGGGTCTCAAAATCAAGTTTTTGATATGACTGGTCGATTCTGTCAAGGATTGGCGCGCCGAGTGTTTTACGCTGCCAATTTGATCCCTTCTCTTGTTGTTCACTCCGGATCCGGTCCCATGGCGAATGACCGGTGGGACAAGAAGCTTGAGTCTCCTGCTGAGATTTCAAGCGATCCAGCCACTCCATGATAGGATTAGCACGCTGAAAACAGTAGGGATTGACGGCTTGGTATTGTCTCAAGTTTTCTTTGTCGCCGGGTTCAGCCCTTGAAAGAGCGGAAACATCTCGGCTTTGAGTATTCTGGGGCCGAGGATCCTTCACGCATGGTCCTAGCTTTGAGCTGACCGGTGAGGAGGTACTCGCGTCGTCTAGAGAGAGTGCTAAAGGATCTGGAGTGAGCGTCATTCCTGCCGTCCCTGAGTACTCGGCCAAACACCCGCCCCAGCTTGTGAGTTGTCTATCTTTTTTTTATTTGAGTTCTTTATGTACTCTTGCTACGTCCGTCTTGCTTAGCTTTTCCTTGTCTTGGTGTTTTGTTTTTTTGTAGGAGCTTGGGTGGAACTTTGTTGATCCGATCCCCTTGATGTTCTCCTGCGTGGCGGAGACTAGGGATCGTCTAGCCGGTACTTCTGCAATTAGTAAGTCTCAAACTTTTATAGCCCTTCCTGGGTTTCTTTCAGATTTGTGTGATGTATATGAAGAGTATGTCCTCGTCTAGTCCTCGCGGTCCTCGCAGTGTCCCAAAGAGGGGGCGAATGGACGGGTCTTCACTGGCTTGCCTGTCTCTAAGAAGCCTCACAAACCAAGTACTCCCTCAGGTACTCCAGTTGTTGCTAGCATGCTCTTAGGTGAGCACATTTAGTACTTTTGTTCTTTTATTTTCAGTTTCTCTCTGAACCGAGTACTTTTTCATCTCTTTTCAGCAGGTGCTCTGGTTTCGCTGGCTGAGGAAGAAGAGGGATGATGAAGTTCCCTCACATCATGCGGCGTGAGTTGTTTTTCATATTCTTGTCGCATTGAATTTTTCTCTTGTTTTTAATTTTAGTCTTGAACTTTTTTGAAGTAAGTAATCGGAGGTCGGGTGTGAGTTCTTCCGAGCTCTCGTGCCGACTTCTCCGAAGCTCCGGGGTTGAGTTCTTTGGTTTCCTCTGCCCCGAGCTGTACTGCTCCTCGGTGCAGAGTTCTTCCATGGCTACAGCTCGGCTTATTCCGCCACTCCGTTGGTCGGCATGTCCCGCTCCCGTCGCTGGGTGGCGGGGACGTCATTCACCGTCGTGGTTCCCCTGCGAGGCCTTCTTGGCTTCGCAAAGAAAAAAGTAGTCGGGGTGAGTAGATTCTGCTTATCTTTTGGCTTTTATCTTCCTTCCTCTGGTTCTTATTGGTGCTTCCTTTTATCACTTTTCAGTGTTCGTCTTCTCTAATTTTTCATCGACTTCTTCTCTGCCCCCGCTGTGCAACGAGTTCTGAGCCTCGAGACTCACAAAATTCGTTGATGAAGTCGCGGCGGGGGGGCTTCAGAGCTACCTGCGGAGTCGCGGACTTGGTCGCTCCGGAGGTGGAACTGTGGCTGTCGCGCCGGGGGCTTCTGGGGGGTTTGGCTCCGGCTTCCCTAGAGGGTTGCTCTGGTCGCTCCTCCTTCACCCCAGCGGCTTCTCTTTCCCCTTCTTTTGCCTCCGGCGGCCCCTCCCTGTCCGATGACGTGGCTGCAACAGTTCGATGCCACTCATCGGTTATCGGAGATGATCGCAGCATGGGGGAGCTTGTCGACCCTCGCGACTTCTTTTGGGAAAAGCTCCAGGTAAGTTTTACTGCCACTTCTCTTTTGCATGCTTGGTTTTCTTCTATCCTTACGCCTTGTTTCTCTTTGCCTCTTTCTGCTCAGTCTTTTTCTCGTGATCATTCTGGCTTTTTCTCATCTGAAAATGAGAGGAAGTTGTCTTCGGAGGTGGACGCTCTGAAAGCCGATCTTGACTTCTCCGGGTTGAGTTGGAGACGGAGCGTCAATTGCACCAAAAGGAGGAGAAAGCCCTTCGCGGCCCCGGGTAGTGGAGACGGAGGAGAAATAGCGAGATGCTGCGGTGGAGTCTGCGAAGAATGAATGCAAAGGTGCCGCGGGTTTTCTGCATGTTTCTTCTTGTATTTTGACTTCTTTTTCCGCTGACTTGTTCTTTGGTGTTCTGTCTAGCTCTCCGAGTTGAGAACAAAAGCTCTCGGAGAGTATTGATGAAATGAAGGCCCTTGTTCGTTTAGTCATAATAGAGCTGAGGAGGTAATACTCATGCTGAGGAAGAACTCGCCCTTGTTAGGCTGATTAGGCGTGGAGCTGACAAAGATCTTGTGTAGGCCCAAAAAAACCATGAAGGCTTGTCCGGGAGCTGGCGACGGCTACCGAGAATTGGAATGCCTTGTGGAAAATCTTTTCGTTGCGGTGGCCGATGTCCTTCGGACTCCAGCGGATGACGGGCAATCTTGGGCGCAGTTCATTCCCCGGATTCCGAACTCGTTTCCAAGAGTTCGCGAAGGGTGGCCCAAGTATGTACCAAGAATGTGCTGGCCCAGGTCCGGTCCTGCTCCCAGAAGCGCCTCTCTCCAAAATAGCAGAAGAAGTGAAAGCCAAGAATATCTTGGACGCCGTTGAAAGGATGGAGCCCGAGGTTTGAAGATCTAGCCAGTAGGTTGTAGATAGTCTAAATATTGAGATTCCCTTTCCGATGACAACGCCCTGACTCGGTGAGCGTCTTGTAATATTACACTTTTTTAAATGAGATTCTTTATCTCTTGTCGATGTATTCTTTGCATGGTTTCGGTGAAGTTACTGACTGCTGAGGACCTTGTGTTGTTCCCGTCTCTGCTCCGTAAGACAACTCTGTGCGTTTTCTGATGAGGCCCCTCGATTTGTCGAGTACTTTTATTTTCTTCTTTCCTTTGTGATTCGTCGAGTGCTTTGTCCGTGCTATGACTTGTTAGATGTAGATCTTTGTGTTAACAACCTTTCGCCTGCGCTATGTAAAACGACTCGGTATAGAATGTATGCCTCGACAAACTTCGGTGTCCGAGTGCTTTCTGAGTGGCGCTTGTGCTTTGTGAGGAAAAAGATTCCTATCTGGATGTAGCCCGAGCCTCTCGCTTTTCGGAACGAAGTGCTGGAGGATCTTTTGAAGTTAAATTTCGGTCGACTCAGCCAATTTTGCTTTTTGTTGGCTTTTAGCTACCCTCATCGGCAAGTTATAGCGTTTTTTCAGCTATTTTGCTCTTGGCTGGGATGCTCAGGCATGTTTTCAGCCTTTTGCTTTTGTTTCGGGTGTTAGCTTTTTAGCTACCCTCATCGGCGGCTCAAGCCTCTTTAGCTATTTTGTCTCTCGGTCCGGGATGCTCAGGCATGTTTTCAGCCATTTTTTGTTTTGTTTCGGGTGTTAGCTTTTAGCTACCCTCATCGGCGGCTCAAGCCTCTTTTCAGCTATTTTTGCTCTCGGCCGGGATGCTCAGGCATGTTCAGCCATTTTGCTTTTTGTTTCGGGTGTTAGCTTTAGCTACCCTCATCGGGTGGGCTCAAGCATCTTTTTCAGCTATTTTGCTCTCGGCCGGGATGCTCAGGCATGTTTTCAGCCATTTTGCTTTTTTGTTTCGGGTGTTAGCTTTTAGCTACCCTCATCGGTGGGCTCAGCCTCTTTCAGTAATTTTGCTCTCGGCCGGGATGCTCAGGCATGTTTTCAGCCATTTTGCTTTTTTGTTTCGGGTGTTAGCTTTTAGCTACCCTCATCGGCGAGCTCAAGCCTCTTTTTAGCTATTTTGCTCTCGGCCGGGATGCTCAGGCATGTTTTTAGCCATTTTGCTTTTTCGTGAAACAACTCGTTGGAGTTCATGAAAGGCATGCAGTGGGATGAATATCATCTTTATTGATCATGAAGGTATAAACAATACATATGTTGTTGAAGAGTATTGTCTTTCGTTGATTGTAGGTCCCTTGTGGCTTGCATATCTATTTTTTCTTGAGTTGTTTTACGCGTAGAATCTTCTTAGCTGGCTGATGTGCCATGTATGCTGACTTCTTTTTCATCTTCGGTCATCA